>NC_057813.1:10476282-10484661 GCF_018294505.1 Triticum aestivum
GATGAAATAGTGAAGAAAACAAAAAAAAAACAAAGAAAAGTGAATGAAAAAAGGGGGAGAAATGGAAAAAAAGGAAGAAAAGCAGAAGAAAATGAGACCGAACTATAAATAGCCAACCCTCCTGAACGAGCGGGCGAGCAAGGGAAGAGAAGAACTGGGTCAGCCAAGTGAAACACAATGCAAAAAATCCTTCAGACGAGAGTACAATAGAACTCGCTATAAGCGAGATATAGCGTCCCAAATTAAACGAGGTGAGGTGTCCTTTCAGGAATTTTCTCCGCATCAAGTAGTCGTTCTTTCGCACTCAACCAATCAAGCTAGCGATTGAACTGGGACGAACCATCTTAGAAAGCTATTGAGTACATCGCATCGGGAACCTTCTAAAGGTTCCGACCCTTGTTCTATTGGTTTTGGGAACCTTCTAGAAGGTTCCTGAAAGTGAAAAGGTGAAACTGAGGTGGCGAAAAACAAACCACAAACCATTACAATAGGGAATCAACGGAGAAGGCGGTTGACACAAAGGAAGGAAGGAGGAGGAGGCCACCAGAGGAGTGCCGGAGGAGGAACAACAACAAGAGATGACGGTGCGGGGGGTGGTAACAAGGGTGAATGAAACAAACGCCAAGCGGGGGCAGCGATACGAGCAGTGGTGAATCTACAGAGAAAATGGAGGGTGGGCTGGGCTTCCTATATATGTCATGCGAATATATTGTGTTGGGCCGACAAATGGGTGGATTGGACCTTTAAAGTGATAGAAACTAATTTTGGAAAGCTGGAGGGGAGGGGGGGGGGGGTTAAGCCTGTTAAAGCCCCCCTAGTAGATTCGCCGCTAGACACGAGGGAGGAATACGGATGGTGGAACAGACGAAAAGGTAGGTCAAGAATCTAAAATATTTATGGACTAAAGCGAAAAGGAGAAAACCGAAAACCAGGAAAACAGACGAGGCCGCCTCTCTTTGCACCACGTGTTGAACGCGAAGCGCAGCGAAAAAGTCCCTCGGCACACGAGAGAGAGACACTTGTCATGCTGAGGCGTCACGGCACGAGGTGACCTTCACGAAGGTACCCCTTAACTAGTGATTTCGGATCTTTGTTCTAAAAAAACATGACTTATTTGAGCATGCGTCCTCAGCTCACCATGGTGAATGGTAATCTGAACTTGTGGAATAAAAAGAAGACACTCTGAACTCCAATGTGCCACCACTAGCCCACTAGGCGTCGGATCTTGTCTGCTCCTCCTCTGCGGTGGCAATTCTTTAGTGCAACTTTAATAGGGCGACCCATTTCGTCCGCCGCCGTCCGTTTGGGTCGGTGCGGACAAAAAAGTCAGCCCAACGCGCCGACCCAAACGGATGCGCGTCCTCTTTCGTCCGTCTGCTGACCCATTCTCAGCTTATTTTTTAGCCGAATTTGCGTCGGCGCGGACATAAGACGGACGAGCACGCGCTCGCCCTCTTTCCTCCCCGGGCCCGCTGGTCGGTGGCGTACACTCTCGCCCGCCTGCTTCGTCGCTGACGCCGCCGGCCATTTTTTCGATGGAAAAAGGATACATAGATAGTTCCAGCATACACAGATAAAAGAAAAGATCAACTACTCGTCGCTTTCCGACTCCGAGTTGGTAATGTCTTCCTTCGACGTCTGGATGTAGACGTCAGCAGCCTGCTCGTCCTCGAAGTCCCACCCCGACGTTTCTCGTAGCTCCAGTCTCAATTGAGCGGCCTGCTTCCGTGCACGCTTGTCCTCCCGATAGGCGCCTCGCTCCGTCCTCCTCGCCTCCCTCTCCGTCCTCCTTTGCTTGTAGAACTGGTCCTCGTTGACGATGTCGTGTGGGAAGCGTTCGCGCCACACCATCAAGGTTTCCACGTCCATCTTGGTGATGGCGAGGCGACACTGCCGCCTCCGGTGGACGCGACGATCCTCGTCGGTGAAAAGCTGCGGGAGAGGCGCGAGATCCTGCGCCCGCTGGCTCGACACGTCAGGAAATTCATCTCCCGACTAGGCCGCCGGAGGCGCCACGCCGCCGCGTCGTACGCGCGGGCCGCCTCCTCTGCGGTGTCGAAGGTGCCGAGGATGAGGCATTACTCGTCAAACAAGATCTCGGAGGAGAAGGCGACGGAGCGGCGCTCGCGGACTCCGCGAAAATCCTAAGCGCCGAGGCGACGCAGAGGCGGCGAGGCTAGTGAGAGGGGGCGAGACAAGTGGGCGACGGACTGAGTGTGGAGGGAGCGCCTTCTTATAACGAGCACCAGCCGCGGCGCGCCAAAACAAGCGCGCGAACCTTTCCCGCGCTCTGGAGCGCCAAAATCAGCGCGCGCTAGGACGATTTTCCCTCGCGCACGCGAACCTTTCCCGCGCGCTGGAGCGTCAAAACCATGATGACGACATGGCCGCTGGCATGATCTAAAACGCGCGCGGTCATGAAATGGGTCGGCGCGTTGGGCGCACTGCCGATCCAAATCTAAAAGAGAGCGGATGCCGGACGGGCGGCCGGCCCAAACGGTCAAAAGGCGGCAAAAGGGGCGTCCGTTTGGGTCGGTCCGTTGAAGTTGCTCTTACAACTCGGGCTTTCATCTACTCGACCATCAAGCCATCAACGGTCCAGATTACGACAGGTTGGGAATTTCGGAACGTTCTGAGTTGCCACTGGTCGGCCCGTAGCGGTCGACCGCGGAGCTTTCAGCCAGCGGAAACGGCAAGCCCAAGCGCCAAGCTAGACGATGACGATCGATGTTAAATGAAACGACGAGGACATGTTGAGAGAATAGTCAATGACAGGTTGAGCTAGCATTTATGTGACATCCAAGGGTGTGGTGATGCAAGTTGATTGTAGGCATGCAGCTACCGCTCTGCTGTGCATATGTTTTTATTTTATCAAATCTGCTGTGCATATGTATCCATGGCAATCAGTCCGATGACATTCGCTGACCGTATAATTAGGCGGCGGCCATGCACGCATGCACAGCACCGGTGCACGGAAGGATCAACGACCTCTCGAGCGGTTTCCCATTATTAAAGAGAGTCCAAAATCTAACCACTTTCCGCTTTGGCCAAGAGCTGGAGCTGGACAGAAAGAAAGGGAGGGAGCAGGATCTGACCTGACGAGGCCCTTTCACACAGCCAGACACAGTGGTGAGCTCGCTTGGCTTAGCTGCTCTTCCCTTTTCTAGACCTGGATGGTATGCACTTGTAGGCCGAGAGCAAAGGTGCGATGAAAAGAGCCATGCATGCATGCATTGATCTGTCGACACGTAAATTTCCTGATGCGTAGATGGATGTTTTTGATGGGAGGGAAACATCTACTGCGTGCCAGCCACTTCGCTGACTCGATCGGTAGAACATGTAGACGCCCATACCCAGCAACGATAATAATACAGCGACGCGCACCCGGAGACCGCGGATCAACCACGTAGAGTCAGTCGTCGAGGATCCGAGAAACACAGGGAGCAGACCGGAGTGGTGGCAGGTAGATGCACACCACACCGGCCGTAATCTTTCTTCTTTGGCGAGAAACAAGGAGCAGCAGCGGCCTGTGTTTCAGCCTGGTCGCGCGTGTCCCGTTCCGGCTGCAGGTTCTCGGCGGCGCTGTTCAGCGAGCGGGACGGGCCGGGCAAAGATGCGGCCGCCGGGCGAGCGAGCACCTGCATGCTGGGCCGGTGGTGTCACGGCCGGTCTCGGGAAAGCAACGCCCGCCAAACCAAACGCTCGCAGCTAGGCTAGCTAGTGGTGCGCGCCCGTGCCGCTGCCCGCCGGACGAGCCGGAGCCTGGGGCTCGCAGCGCTAGCTGCGGATAGGGCCGCGCGCGCGCGCGCGTGTGACAAGAAGAACGTGATGTGCATGCAGGCGGCCGCCTGGCCGGCCTACTTTGGCGTGGCCGTCGCGGTCGCACAGCTCGTGACCTCCCTCTGACTTCCGCGCACGCCGCCGCCGTCTCATCCGCGGCCTTCCTTTGTCGCCATCTCAATTCATCGCAGGAAAAGCAACCCCGCAAATTCCCTTCTTCCAACGCCGTCTGTGAGGCCAACTCCACCGCGCGACCCCAAACGGACGTCCGATTTGGCCGAATTTTATTCCTTTGGAGCGCCGATGGGTTTGCCCATGTCAGCGTTTGTCCGATGGGTCGTGGGTGCGCCCAACGCGCGACCGCACCCCAAAACCTGTCCGGGATGGACATGAATAAAAAGAAATTTAAAAACTAAATAAAATGACTAAAAAAGTAAATAAACTTAGTTAAAAAAACATAAAACATATATATAGGGGTTGCGAGCGTTTATCAGTCCACTTAAGCGGCTCAGTTCGTAATTAGCATAAAACAAAAAAGAAAAACGCCTCCCGCGCGCTCCTGCTCCTGCCGCGCCCGTCGATGCCGTGGCCGACGCCGCTCACTGGCCGCCGGTGTCATCGTCATCGCTGACCAGGTCGACGTAGGCCGGCGGCGTCCAGAGGTGGGCCGGCGGTGAGTGGTAGACGGGGGCGGGCTGGACGACGGGAGGTGCCTGCACCACCTCCTCCCGCGGCGACGCCTCCCGCTCCGGTGACCGCGGCGGCGTGGAGCGCCAATTCACGCCCACGGCGTCGGCCATCTCTTCTGCCGTGCACGACCAGCCCCACCCCTGGCCAACCAGGGCCGGGTGGAACGCGGCCACCGGCAGCTCCTCCACCACCTCCTCCTTCGCCACCATCTCGAGCTCGGGGATGGCGACCTCGCCGGCGGCGGAGCGGGCCATCATCTCCTCGAGCCCCTCCCACTGGCGCTCGTCGTGCGTGCGCATGGAGTCCTCCATGACGTGTGCAACGAGACGGGCCTCCTCCTCCTCCGTCATGCGAGGAGGTGGAGACGGCGAAGGCGAAGGCGTGGGCGTGACACCGCGTACCCGCCTACGCCCGCGCTCCTGGGGAGCAGGCGCTGCGCGCTCCTGTCGTGGCCGCCGCATCCCCGTCGAGGTGCCGGCGAAGAACGACGCGCGCCTTGTGTCGTGCTCGTCACGAAACCAGGTGTCCCAGAGCCCGGAGTCGGGGGCGTACCTGGCGTCGTAGAAGAGGTCGTCGGGGAGGAGGCGGCGGCGGCGCTCGATCTCCTCGTCGCGCGCACGGCCGCTCGTCGGGACCGGCGGGATGGGAACCCGGTCGGCAGAGAGATGTCAGTTATTGGGGAGATGGACGTCGCTCCAGGGGAGCGGGGTCCTCGTCTCCCAATAACGGCGGCACACCGACGCGCGGATGTAATGCCGGTCGCGCTCGCCGGCGGACGTGGGCGCGATGGAGAAGGCGGGCGGCGCGGGGGCCCGACGTGGTGGCGATGGCGACGCGGGCTCCTCTTTCTTCACCGAGCCGCGGCGGCGCCCCGACGAGGAACCAGCCTTGCGGTCGTGCTTGCCTTTGAGGCCGTAGTTCCAGAGGCCCATGGCTGCGGGCGGCCGGCCGGCGAGTTTCTTGGCTAGGGTTTGGGAGCCGCGGGTTTTGAGGAGGCCGCGGGGTGGCGTGGGGCAGTGTGGACGACGACCCGTCCACGCTTCCCACATAAATAAGGACGGCGACCGTTCGACGTGCGGATGACAGGTGGGGCCGCCCGATCGTGCGCATTGATGTTGGCGGGTGGGAGGTAGGTGGCCGCCTGCCACGCGGCCCCGACGCGGACGAGGCGCGCGTCCGTTTGGTGTCCGCCGCGATCCAAACCCGGCGCAAGTTTGCGTTCGAAATGGGTCGACCCGGATACAAAACGGACAGGATGGGTCTGGACCGTCGCGCGCTGGGCCGTCTCGTTTGTCCCTTTTGCCCCAAACGGACAGGACCGGACATGATAGGGTCGCGCGGTGGAGTTGGCCTAACCTCGGGGTTAATAACTGCATTCCACCGGCTCCAGCAAACAATCAAACGCATGCAGCTACTTACGGGAATTGTTGCTAGATTAGTGGCGGTGTTCTTGCACAACAATCCGATCACAAGTGCTTGTTTCCGTGCAGCCACTTCGGGCAACAACCAACAAACCCCGTTGCCTTTCCGAGGCAGGATAAGACGATTGATGGGCCGGGGCTACGTAAGACCCCAATCAATCAATCAATCAACAATGGTTGTGCGTATCTAAGCTGGGTAAGTAAATTACTAGCGCGAGTTGGTTACATTTGTGCGTGTGCCCGGCGTCCAAGTAGTCGCCGGTGGCAATTACGCGAGTCTAGTGACAATCAGCTGGCTGGCGTGATGGTTACCACCACCACCTTTTTCTTCTCTTGTTAGCTAAAGTACCTTGCCTTATTGTACAAGACCTAATTGACCCACGCATAATCATGGCACGTACGTGCTGGTGCTGCTGGTCCTGACTGCATGCACCAAGTGGTTCGTTCAGTTGGGCCTTGCTCCGTCACTCTCAGCATCATCAACCAGCGTTGATAACTAGCTAGATCGACCACACTAGCTAGCTCGGTAGCTCTTAGCTGATGCCCATGATTGTACTATCACTTTGAAATTCGGAGTTTTTGATTCAATGGCGGTGGTGGTATGATAACGATGATCATGATGAAGGTGCATCCATCCATCAATCATCTTTGCGCCATGATGCATGGCCTGGCTGTTAGTGTTTCGTTAAGATGAATTATATACCAAGGGTAGGCCATTTGTGCTCTGCTACTGACTCGATCGTGACCGTCCGATCGGAAAGAAATGCTTTGTGTTCGGATGGATAAATGATGCGCTGGGGACAGTGTATGTATCCACGTCGTTCTTCGCCTCGACGGCTCTACCGTGGCAGTTTCCGGTGCAAGATGACATGTGGAAGCTCCACTTGCTTCGATGGCGATCACCGGATGGACACATGGAAGGATGGAGCGTCGGACTTGTATTCGTCGTCGCATTGTTCTCTTGCTCTGTCCATCACCAGTCCGTCGCCGACGACCGCCGCCTCCGCGTCTCCGGAAACAAGTGGAACACACATTCCATTCCATTTCACCAGCACCAGCACCAGCACAAGCAAACGGATAATCTTGTGCCAATTATTCGCCGGGCCGAAGAAACGTGTGCCACAGAGCTGAGACACCGGTCAAACTAGCTTGCATCGACGAGAGGCATGCACACGCAACACACACACACACACACACACACACACAATCACCTTTTCTTTAGGTAAAAAAGATCTAAGTCTTGGTACCTCGAGCCTCGTAATCAACCTAGCCAAGCCACCACGCCACGCCCATGACAAGGAGCAAAAGCGGGGCGAAAAGAGGTGCCCAAGTTTCAAAAGGGAACCTGGGCACAGATCCTTCCGGGCACGGGACTCGTCGCGGCCACCTACGTCAATTGGCACGACTTTTTTCTCAGCCAATGCTAAATTTTGCTAATCATCCCGGCTTAGTAAGCTTGGTGGCTTGCATGCCCGCGGGAAAGCGCGGCACCTCATCACATGGAAATCGCCGGAAAAGCGTGGCCAGGTCGCACCGCCTCGCCTCGCCTGGGCGCGCGCAAAGGAGTCGAGAAAGAGAAAGGGATGGTAGGTACCGAGACCAGCTCATGGCGGCTACGCTAAAGCTCTGCGCAGGAAAGGCCCAGAGCCAATCCCAAGAACAGTAAAGCTTTATAGGGTCTTTCTATCCAGGTGCAGCCGTACAGGTAGTCCGTACCTTTACAGACATGTCTATTTCACCGAGCCTCTCTCCGAGACAGTGCCCAGATCGTTACGCCTTTTGTGCGGGTCGGAACTTACCCGACAAGGAATTTCGCTACCTTCCCTCCTCTTGCGTGACTAACTAGGGTGACCGGGAGCCACCGAAATTCAGATGCGAGCAAATTATTGTGAGTTTTTAGTGAATGAGTTTGTGAATGAAATAGCCAACTCGTCGTACCAGTAAAGATAGGATCTCAATAAGTGTCATGCTTGTGGCACGAACACATGACAACTCCAAACATTTTCTATAGCAAGTATAGTGAAGCAAGAATAACAACTTCCTTTTCGGATGACAAGTTTCATTTTTTGGAGTTTGTTTTTTCTTTTCAGATGGCAACTTCACTTGTATAAAAGACGCCAGGCCGGAGTGCTTCGTGCCACACGTGTGACACTTATCTTTTGGGTAAAGATATGATGTGTGCCAGCAACCGTCATCGGCAACACCAGTAAATCGGGGGCGTCGGGCGAGTATTTGACAAAAAACTACCACATTTCACGTTTCCGTCCCACAGAACTACCACATTTTGAAAGCTCACCAAAAACTTCAAATTAGCGTTGATTTCGTGACAAAAAACTACCAGGTCGAATGAAGCCAGATTTAACTCGTTTAAACACTTTTCTAACGGGGCTGGCCCATCTGTCAGGACGGCGGCCGCGCTAACGGCTAACGGCGCTCGCCTGCCGCCCGTTAGGCACGCGCGTCGGTCGAACCAGGACTAACCTGGCCG
>NC_057813.1:10484952-10493042 GCF_018294505.1 Triticum aestivum
ACTCACTCACTCACTCTGCTCCTTTGCTATCCACTGCTTCTCTTCTTCTTCTCGCTCTCCGGCGATGTTGCGGCCATGCCGTCGTGGCCCAACAACAACGAGACCTCTAACGATGAGGAGTACATGAGCGAGTTCAGTAGCATGCAGATGGAGTACTTTGTAAGTTAGCTCAGTCTCTCCTCTCATCTGCTATGGTTAGGGTTAGGGTTAGGGTTTGAAGAAGGATTGGGATTTCTCCATTTAAGTTCATATATGTGAGGTGTAGTTGATATATACGTGTTTCCTGCTATAGCAAACTCCAGATACTGTGATAGATCCAAGCTTTTGTGGCCTTGTCACTGAATCTGACTGTAGGTGCATCTTGCACAGGCAGAAGGCAGACAAATTTGTGGCATTTGAAGGCACTGACACCGGCAGAAGATTCATAGGATGTGCAACTGAGGTAATGAACCAAGTTGTCATGGTTGTGATTGATTCATTTTGTGCCTTTTTGAATAATGCTGCTTTTCTCAATTTTGGTTAATTGTAAGAACATTCCTATGTCTAAATTCTATACTTGTAGTAAAGAGCAATGGAAACATAACACTGATTTATATTTGTAGTATACAGTTAGCTAGTGTAGTGTAGCTACATATATGACTACTATTTATGATTTGTTATTGTGATTATGTTTGTTAATGAAGAATAAAACTCACTGTAGATTTGTCTGAGTTTTCAGGATGGTGTGAACTGTGGTGTTTTAGAGTGGGTAGATGCCCCTTGGCCTATAATTTTGCAAAGGTGCTTAACCAACCTCTAGAATATGTACCATGAGCAGAACCTTGGTAGAGTCCAGGATAATGAGGCTCATGAGATAGAGGTTGCAAAGCTGAAGAAGGAGCTGGATTCTCTAGCCAATCAGTACAACCAGCTTGTGAATGATGTTTCCAACTTGTTTGATTATCAGGATGGAATGAAATCTCATGACATGGATTACACCAGCCATGCAATCAATGAACTGAAGGAGAATTAGAGGCAACTTGAGGAGCAGTCAAAAATTGAGGTTCAAATGAAGAAGCTTAAGCTAAAAAATGAACAGAGGTGCATCCTGCAGAGTCAAGCTGATATAATTTGTAACACCGGGAAGGCCATGAAGGAGACAGAGGTGGAAAGGGACCTCCTTAAAGAAGAGAAGAAGAAGCTGGAGCATATCATTGTTGAGCTTCTGAAGGCTGGTCATGGGTGCAAAGAAAAGCTAGACAAGATCAATAAGTTGTCATGGAGGAGTGAAGTGGTACCTATGGTTGGTAAGTTAATATGAGGCCTATATATATAACTGGCCTAGTACTAGAATCTGATGCAGATATGCATCTTAGTATTAATATGAACTCCCTATTAACTGCCTATGGTTTCAGTTCATTTTGGTTGTGTTGTTGGGTGATGTAATGCCCCTGATTTGTAATGCTCTAAGATTATCCTATGTGTAATGGCCCCTGAACCATATTATCTAGATGTTTTTATATCTCCTGCCTGCAATTTGTTGCTGCCAGCTAGTTGTTGCTAATACTTACAGTGGAACCTAGTAACACCAAACAACAGTGAAACTGGAAATGAAACTGAAACTTGCATTACATAGGAGGTAGCATAGATAACACAAATTGTCTGAGGATGCAACATAGATAACATTACATAGATAGATAGCACCAACAGTTTGAGGATAACCGAAACTAGCCAACATTGAATAACACTAACGAAACTGAATGTGAAACTGAATAGTTTTAGATTCAATTTCAGTTAGGCGCCTGCTGTGCTAAGCGTCTTGAGCGTCGTACCTCCTGCTTCACTTGGGTAGGATGATCTGGCAACATCTGCACCTCCTGTTCTTCTTCATCTTCGTTTCATCAATGAAGATGATGGGAGGAGGACGGCGACGAGCCTGCAGTGCTGGTGGTGCGACAATCTGGAGGTCGTCCTCCTCCTCTTGGTGCATGCCTGCGTTTGCTTGAGCCGTAGATTGTGCTGGAGCGACGTAGTGGTGGTCTGCCCACTTCTGCCTCTGCCCAGCATCGACGGAGCCCGCCTCTTTCATTGCCCATAGCAGTATGTCTATGGGATGGATCCCCTTACCTCTGTTCCCATACTGCTGGTCCATGTGTTGCTTCTCCACATTCGTCGCCTTCTTCCTCACTTCCTCTGCTCCATCCACCAGCCCTTGAACGCTGGTGTACCTCATGGTGACCTTCATGTAGTCAAGGAAGATGTCTTGGTCGCCATGCGCTGAACCATAAAGCATGGCAACCCATCCCTTGCCAGTTGGGAATGGGTTGAGCCATGGGTCTGAAGAAGAGGAAGAAGCAGCCATGGTTGGAGTAGGAAGTGGTGAGTGCAGTGGTGTTGAGAGAGGTGAGTTGTGGTGAGTGATGTGAGTAGAGTAGCTGAAGAAAGAGGAGATGTAGTAAAGTAGGGGTTGTTAAAGAGAGGTGGAGTGAGGCAGTGGAGAAGTAAAACTTGTGCAACAGTAGTTGACAGGGTGGTAGTTGTGCAGTAGTTATTGTATAGTGAAACTTATGCTGGTTAAGTTATGTTAGTTGAAACTTGTGTGGTGAAACTTGTGCCGATGACCAAGAATGATTCAAACTAATTAATATAACATCACATACATTCAGAGCACAAATTCAGAAAATTCAGATAAATCCACGCATACAAGTGCACATACATTTAGAGAAATTTCAGACAAATCGCCACATACATAGAATCAGAGACTTGGAGAATTCAGATAACAATGCAAACTGAACCTCGAACTATTTCAAGACGCCGAATCAAGGATTCTGCTTCACCTTGTCCTTGTGACTTGATAGCAATGGAAGGTTGCCCTATCTCTAGCCCACTAAATGATCAAATCATCGGTGATGTTTGTTCCATCTAGGAACGCCTCCTTGAACTACTTCACGTCGTTGGAGTTTGTGTTCTGCCATAATCGTGGCAGCGAGCCTCCAGCGTTACTCACGTGCCTGGGCCCTAAGACGCCTCCTTTCTGCTCTTGCGGCCCTTCTTTCTGCCCGAGAACTCTCTTCCTGGTCGTCGACAACCTCTCCAAGCTTGGATCCATGTTTGCTGGCTAGGCTAGGGTTGTAGTGCTGCTGGCGGCTAGGGTTGTAGTGGTACGGGAAAGGACAGGTCAGGTCTTTTTATAGACACCTATGCAGGCTTGTGGACTGATACGTCTCCAACGTATCTATAATTTTTTATTGTTCCATGCTATTATATTATCTGTTTTAGATGTTTAATGGGCTTTAATGCTCTTTTATATTATTTTTGGGACTAACCTATTAACCGAAGGCCCAGTGCCAGTTTCTGTTTTTTTGTGCCTATTTTAGAGTTTTGCAGAAAAGGAATACCAAACGGAGTCCAAACGGAATGAAACCTTCGCGATGATCTTTCCTGGACCGAAATCAAACCAGAAGACTTGGAGATAAAGTCGGAGAAGAAACAAGGCGGCCACGAGGCAGGAGGGTGCGCCCCCATCCTCGTGGGCCCCTTGTAGCTCCCCTGACCTAGTTCCTTCACCTATATATACTCTTATACCCTAAAAACATCAGGGGGAGCCACAAAACCACTTTTCCACCGCCGCAACCTTCTGTACCTGTGAGATCCCATCTTGGGGCCTTTTCCTTTGATCTATCGGAGGGGGATTCAATCACAGAGGGTGCTACGTCTTGAGCTTGCGTTGGTTTTCCTTGAAGAGGAAAGGGTGATGCAGCACAGTAGCGTAAGTATTTCCTAAAGTTTTTGAGAACCAAGGTATCAATCAAGTAGGAGGCTCCTCACAAGTCCCACGCACCTACACAAACAAACAAAGAATTTGCAACCAATGCGATAAAGGGGTTGTCAATCCCTTCACGGCCACTTGCGAAAGTGAGATCTGATAGAGATAGTATGATAAGATAAATATATTTTTGGTATTTTATGATATAGATTGGAAAAGTGAAGATGCAAATAAAAGTGGATTGAAAGCTTATATGATAAGAGATAGACCCGGGGGCCATAGGTTTCACTAGTGGCTTCTCTCAAGATAGCATAAGTATTACAGTGGGTGAACAAATTACTGTCAAGCAATTGATAGAAAAGCGAATAATTATGAGATTATCTAGGCATGATCATGTATATAGGCATCACGTCTGTGACAAGTAGACCGACTCCTGCCTGCATCTACTACTATTACTCCACACATCGACCGCTATCCAGCATGCATCTAGAGTATTAAGTTCATAATAACAGAGTAACGCATCAAGAAAAATGATATGATGTAGAGGGATAAACTCATGCAATATGATATAAACCCCATCTTTTTATCCTCGATGACAACAATACAATACGTGCCTTGCTGCCCCTGCTGTCACTGGGAAAGGACACCGCAAGATTGAACCCAAAGCTAAGCACTTCTCCCATTGCAAGAAAGATCAATCTAGTAGGCCAAACCAAACTGATAATTCGAAGAGACTTGCAAAGATAACTTAATCACACATAAAAGAATTCAGAGGAGATTCAAATATTTCTCATAGATAAACTTGATCATAAACCCACAATTCATCGGATATCGACAAACACACCGCAAAAAGAGTTACATCGAATAGATCTCCAAGAAGAGGAAGGAGAACATGGTATTGATATTCAAAGAGAGAGAAGAAGCCATCTAGCTAATAACTATGGACCTGAAGGTCTGTGGTAAACTACTCACAACTCATCGGAGAGGCCTTGGAGTTGATGTAGAGGCCCTCCATGGTGGATTCCCCCTCCAGCGGAGCGCCGGCGACGGCTCCACGATGGGATCTCGCGGATACATAACTTTACAGTGGTGGAAATAGCTTTTCGTGGTCGCCCTTGATGGTTTCAGGGTACGTAGGTACATATAGGAGGAAGAAGTACGTCGGTGGACGCCCGAGGGGGCCATGATATCGGGGGCGCGCCCAGTAGTGGGGGCACACCCTCCACCCTCGTGACCGCCTCGGCAGCTTCTTGACTTGCATTCCAAGTCCTCTGGATCATGTTTGTTCCAAAAAGATCGCTCCTAAAGGTTTAATTCCGTTTCGACTCCGTTTGATATTCCTTTTCTTCGATATACTAAAATAGGCAAAAAAAACAACAATTCGGGTTGGGCCTCCGGTTAGTAGGTTAGTTCCAAAAATGATATAAAAGTGTAAAGTAAAGCCCATAAACATCCAAAACAGGTAATATAATAGCATGGAACAATCAAAAATTATAGACACGTTGGAGACGTATCAAGCATCCCCAAGCTTAATTCCTGCTCGTCCTCGAGTAGGTAAATGATAAAAACAGAATTTTTGATGTGGAATGCTACCTAGCATAATTCTCAATGTAATTTCCTTTATTGTGGCATGATTGTTCAGATCCAAATGATTCAAGATAAAAGCTTATAAAACATAAATATAATAATACTTTGAAGCATACTAACAAATAATCATGTCCTATCAAAATAGCATAGCCAAAGAAAGCTTATCCCTACAAAATCATATAGTTATGCCATGCTTCATTTTCATTACACAAAATACTCGCATCATGCACAACCCCGATGACGAGCCAAGCAATTGGTTCATACTTTTTAATGCGCTTCAGCTTTTTTCAACTCTTACGCAATACATGAGCGCAAGCCATGGACATAGCACTATGGTGGTATATGGTGGTGGTTGTGAGGAAAAAAGGGAGAGGATAGTCTCACATCAACTAGGCGTATCAACGGGCTATGGAGATGCCCATTAATAGATATTAATGTGAGTGAGTAGGGATTGCCATGCAACGGATGCACTAGAGCTATAAATATACACTAGTGCAAAACCGGCCTTTTGTGCCGGTTCGTGAAGGCCTTTAGTGCCGGTTCGTGAACTGGCACTAAAGAGTGGGGACTAAAGGTCCCCCCCCCCCTTTAGTACCGGTTCGTCACGAACCGGCGCTAAAGTGCCAACACGTGGCACGAGCCAGGCCCGTTTGCGTGTAGGGCATTAGTACCGGTTGGTAACACCAACCGGTACTAAATGTTTGGGTGTTTTTTTTGTTTTTTCTTTAATTTTGTGTTTTCAATTTAATTTAGTGATTGTTTTACATTATAATGAGTTGTTAAGTCATTAGGTGAAAGTACCGCGGATTAGTTTCGACTGGATGCATTGGATAGCTCTAGCTAAGTGATCAAGTATATGCCATATCCATATTAATTATACTTGATCAACTATAATATATACGGATATGGCATATACTTGATCACTTTGGTAGCTAGGATCCATCCAGCTGAAACTAATCATCATCATCATATTAATCATCATAGGCATGCATCTCTAGCTATATATCTAATCACCACCAGCACTACTAGCTTAAAGAAGAAACATTCACTTTGTACTAGAAGCAAAAATATCATCGAGTTCAACATGATTGTCATGATATTATAAGCGTTCATATATAACACCACAAAAGCAAATCACTTAAGTTCAGAATGAAGAACGCCGACATGAAGGACAAGTACTAAGAGCAGCATGAACTAGCTAAATCACTACTGCTAGCTACTCTCTCTCTGGTAGAATAGCATAGAACATGTATAACTCTCCTGATTCATTAAACTAGAGCATGCCGATGAACCTGTCTCCTAATCATGGGCTGCGCTTCTCATTGCTGCCCCCTATTACTTCTCTGCGATCGTTAACAATTTTCCTCCAATCTTTCACTATTAAGCATTCATCGCTTCTAGAAATCCTGAATGCATTAATGTGCAATGCAGGATATCTTGGCCGTAAGCTAACAATTGACATGCGACCTTTAGTCTCGATCCCATGAGGCACAACTGTCATTGGAGTCCCTGTTGAAGAACATCGTATAGTACTTAATTAATATACTTAGCAATGATAGTTTAGCAGAAAAATTATGTATGCAAAAGATGCACTGAGGATAAATAGTAAAAATCTTACCATCATTCCTAAATAGATGTGACCGTAGTTCAATACCATCACTATTGGTCGCACATTTTGAGTACTAATATTTCTAAGTGCCGGAAGAAAATTTGTCTTGACAGTATGAAGATCCTCAAGCCATGAAACATAATGACTTATCTCCTCACAGTTTAGTTCAGCTCCGGAACAGTAGTAGGTCCTGTCTACCAAGCGCCGGACATGTTTTGTTGAATGGAGATAAGCTGTCAATAGAAATTAGTTGTCAATTATTTTTGAATAAGCAATATCAAAGACAAAAATATAGTTGAGAAGAACTCACATAATGGTAGAACTGGAGGCGTCTGCACATCGACCCATATGTCTCTATTACCTTCAATATCATCTTTCGGACGAATATCAAAGGTGATAATCATACCAGGCTCAAATGCATAAGCCTTCCATAGTGATTGCCAAGTTTTGCATTCAAAATAGGTGTATGTGTGTGTATTTTATACTTAGACGTTGAAAGTATAACCATCATGCTCAGTTTTCAGGTAAACTCTCTTTACCTCCATAGTTTCCATATCTTTGAAACCTATCTTATCCAAGACAAAAATTCTTGTATGGCAGGGGATGCGCTAGTAGAATAGTAAAAATTAAAAATTACAAGTCAGGCAAATGAAGCATATATATAAGTCATGCTTAATTACGAAAACAGACTTGTCGTTGTGACTTACTGTATCGAATTCGAAGGTCTCATCCAGCTTTATGCTGAATCGCCTACCATCAATAAGGAAATTTCTGTCGCACTGGCCGCGCTGGTCTTCACAGTATTCGCACATAATGAAATTTTTTCCGTCGTCAGACGACATTTCCTATGTTCATATTAGGCGAAACATTAAACACTTACTAATTCAATTAATTCAACTATTTCTATTAATTCAACTAAGCATTCACTAGAAATAAACTAGTTATATTAATTCAAAAAGTTCAACTAAGCATTTACTAAAAATAAACTAGTTCGATCTATATATTAATTCAACTAGTTCAACTAAACATTAACATTTCTAATTCATCTAACATTAACATTTCTAACATTCTAAAAATAAACAAGTTATATTAATTCAAAAAGTTCAACTAAGCAATTACAAAAAATAAACTAGTTCGATCGATCTATAT
>NC_057813.1:10494037-10495008 GCF_018294505.1 Triticum aestivum
CGGGGACGGCGACGAGACGGGCGCGGCGGGGGCGGCGACGACGACGACGACGGGCAGCGAGGGCGCCGGGGACGGCGACAACGTGCGGCGAGGTCGACCGCACGTCGTCGTCGTCGTCGTCGGAGATCGAGACACTCGCGCGAGAAGTGGAACGAATTGGCGACGTAACTGAATTTTCGTAAGTGACATATATATAGGAGGGGCCTTTTGTACCGGTTGGTGGCTCCAACCGGTACTAAAGGCCAATTTTAGCCAGCCCAAGCAGCGGGAAACACGGGCCTTTAGTACCGGTTGGTGGTTCCAACCGGTACTAAAGGGCAACACATTAGTACCGGTTGGAGCCACCAATCGGTACTAAAGGCCGTGCGCTGTCACCCGCAGTGCGCTACTTTTAGTCTCACCTCACCGAGCGAAGGGCAGCCGCACTGGTTTATAAACCCAGCTACGGTTGCCCTTACGAACTCCTCTATATAGCAGGCTTCTGGGCCTAATTAACTAAGGCGCGCTGTCTTGTGAGCCTGCTGGCCCTTCTGGGCCTGTATTTGCACACCCTAGGTCTGGCAGGCCCACCGGGCAGCGCCCCAACATTTTTTTTTAATTTTTTTCTTTTCTGCTTTAATTATTTTCTTCTATTTATTTTTGAGTAATCTTTTATATAGTTATTTCTTTTCTGCTTTATTTTTTTCTTCTATTTATTTCTAAGTAGGTTTTTTTGCTGTATTTAGTTTCTTTGTGAATATTTTTTTCTATTCTTCTTCTTCTTCTTTCCTCCTCTTCTTCTTCTCCTCCTTCCTCTTCTTCTTCCTCTTCTTCTTCTTCCTCCTTCTTCTTCCTCTTCTTCTTCTCCTTCTTCCTCTTCTTCCTCTTCCTCTTCTTCTCCTTCTTCTCCTTCTATTAATTCTTTCCTCCTCTTCCTCTTCCTCTTCTCCTTCTTCCTCTTCTTCTTCCTCTTCCTGTTCCTCTTCTTCTTC
>NC_057813.1:10499182-10544955 GCF_018294505.1 Triticum aestivum
TTTTCTTTTTCTTTTTTTATTTTCTTTTTGGTGGGCTTCTTTGGCCTCTCTTTTTTATGGGCTTCTTTGGCCTCTTTTATTTTTATGAAGTCTGAAATCTCATCCCGACTTGTGGGTGAATCATAGTCTTCATCATCCTTTCCTCACTTGGGACAATGCTCTAATAATGAATATCATCACACTTTTATTGATTTACAACTCAAGAATTACAACTCAATACTTAGAACAAAATATGACTCTATGTGAATGCCTTCGGCGGTGTACCGGGATATGCAATGAATCAAGAGTGACATGTATGAAAAATTATGAAGGTGGTCTTGCCACAAATACGATGTCAACTACATGATCATGCAAAAAGCAATATGACAATGATGGAGTGTGTCATAATAAATGGAATGGTGGAAAGTTACATGGCAATATATCTCGGAATGGCTATGGAAATGCCATAATAGGTAGGTATGGTGGCTGTTTTGAGGAAGGTAAATAATGGGTTCATGATACCTGTGAAAGTTGCGCGATATAATAGAGGCTAGCAAAGTGGAAGGGTGAGTGTGCGTATATCCATGGACTCACATTAGTCATAAAGAACTCATATACTTATTGCAAAAATCTACTTAGCCCTCGAAGCAAAGTACTACTACGCATGCCCCTAGAGGGATAGATTGGTAGGAAAAGACCATCGCTCGTCCCCGACTGCCACTCATAAGGAAGACACTCAAAAGAGCACCCCATGCAACAAATTTGTCACACAACTTTTACCATACGTGCATGCTACGGGACTTGCCAACTTCAACACAAGTATTTCTCAATTTCATAATTACCCACTAGCATGACTCTAGCATTACTACCTTTATATCTCAAAACAATTATCAAGCATCAAATTGATCCTAGTGTTTTATGCACTTTCTATGATAGTTTTATTATACCCAACTTGGATGCTCATCATTCTATGACCAAATTCATAACCATAGAAAATACCATGCTGTTCTAAAATACTCTCAAAATAATATAAGTGAAGCATGAGAGATCAATAATTTCTTTAAAATAAAGCCACTGCCGTGCTCTAAAAGATATAAGTGAAGCACTAGAGCAAAAACTATCTAGCTCAAAAGATATAAGTGAAGCACATAGAGTATTCTAATAAATTTCAATCAAGTGGGCTTCTCCCAAAAGGTGTGTACATCAAGGATGATTGTGGTAAACTAAAAAGCAAAGACTAATATCATACAAGACGCTCCAAGCAAAACACATATCATGTGGCGAATAAAAATATAGATCCAAGTAAAGTTACCAATGAACGAAGACGAAAGAGGGGATGCCTTCTGGGGGCATCCCCAAGCTTAGGATTTTGGATACTCTTGAATATCTTGGGGTGCCATGGGAATCCCCAAGCTTAGGCTCTTTCCACTCCTTATTCCATAGTCCATCAAATCTTTACCCAAAACTTGAAAACTTCACAACACAAAACTCAACAGGAAATCTCATAAGCTCCGTCAGTGAAAGAAAGAAAAACCACCACATAAGGTACTGTAATGAACTCATTCTTTATTTATATTGGTGTTAAACCTACTTTATTTCAAGTTCTCTATGGTTCATACCCTTACATACTAGCCATAGATGCATCAAAATAAGCAAACAACACACGATAGGCAGAATCTGTCAAAAACAGAATAGTCTGTAGCAATCTGTAACTTTCGGTTACTCCTGGAACTCCACAAATACTACCAAAATAGGAAGTACTAGAAAATTTGTCTATTGATCCACATAAAAAATAATCAATGCAAAATCACGTTTCTGTCATTTATTGAATTTTTTCTCGTGAGCGCAAAGTTTCTGTTTTTCAGCAGAATCAAATTAACTACCACCATAGTTTGTCCTATAGGTTCTACTTGGCACAAACACTAAATAAAACATGAAAACACATCTAAACAGAAGTTATATGCAAAATTTATTACTAAACATAAAGGAAAAATATTGGGTTGTCTCCCAACAAGCGCTTTTCTTTAAAGCCTTTTAGCTAGGCATTGATAATTTTGATGGTGCTCATATGAAACATAGCAATTGAAGCACACACAGAGCATCATAAAACATGTGACAACCATACTTAAGTCTAACATACTTCCTATGCATAGATATTTTATAACCAAGCAAATTATCAAGGCAAGGAAAAACTAGCATATGCAAGGAAGCGGAAAGAAACAATAGCAATCTCAACATAAGGAGAGGTAATTTAGTAACATGAAAATTTCTACAACCATATTTTCCTCTCTCGTAATAATTATATGTAGGATCATAAGCAAATTCAACAATATAGCTATCACAAAACATATTCTTAACATGATCCACACGTATGCAAAGTTGACACTCTTCCAAAATAGTGGGATTAAAATTAACTAAAGTCATGACCTCTCCAAACCCACTTTTATCAAAAATACCATAAGATTGAACATTCTCTAAATACGTGGGATCTAAAGTTGACACTCTTCCAAACCCACTTTCAATAATATTGCAAACACTATTATCAATCTCATATTCATCATGGGGCTTAAATAATTTTTCAAGATAAGAAGAATCACCCCAATCATGATCATTGCAACAAGTAATAGGCATGCAACAATTAATAGGCATAGCAAAACTAGCATCCCCAAGCTTAGGGTTTTGCATATTATTAGCACAATTGACATCAAGAGAATTTATAGTAACATCATTGCAATCATGCTTTTCGTTGAAGTAACTACCAAGTATGGGTGCAATAGCAACGATCTCATGTTTAACATAAGGAACTATAGCAAATTTATCTTCATAAATATTGGCATCATGGCCATAAGAATAGCAAGCATCATGTTCATCAAGGGATATTTCAATCAAATCATCGGAATCATTATCTATAGATTCGTGTATATCATTATTTTCTTCCGAAGCAACATTCATTCTCTCAATAAATTCTTTGACATAGACATTATGAGCATAATTTTCATAGCAATATTTAAGTATATCAAAATTTTCAGATTCGTAGAGAGTAATATCATACTTTTCAAACAAAGAAGCAACTTCATAAGCACCCTTAAAAGCAACAAATTCTTAAATTTGTTTGATATCATAGTAACTATAAACACCCATTGCATAAGAAGATAAGATTTCATTTTCACTAAGCTCACATAGGTAGGGAAGGTGTTTTTTAGGGTTCTTAGAGCAACAAGTCAAATCACAAATTTCACAAAGATTCCAAGCATAACACATCAATCTGTTTATTTAATCCCATAAGAGTCTCCCTTTTTCAGACAAACGATGACGCACAAAATGAGCATGCTCATCTAAAGATTTCCATCAACTAGGCTAGTTGGGATTTCAGCACGAGCGCATAAGGATCGAAGATGATCCAAGTAGAACACTTTAAGTGAATCCATATCAATAGATTTTTAGCAAGCAAAGATGCAAGCACATGGAAGGCACATGGAGACACAAGCAAACAAAAAGGCAAGCGAAAGAGAGAGGAGATTGGGAAAGAGAGGGCGAATAAAACGGCAAGGGTGAAGTGGGGGAGAGGAAAACGAGAGGCAAATGGCAAATAATGTAGATGCGAGGGAGATGAGTTTGTGATGGTACTTGGTATGTCTTGACTTGAGCGAAGACCTCCCCAACAACGGCGCCAGAAATCCTTCTTCTTACGTCTTGAGCTTGTGTTGGTTTTCCTTGAAGAGGAAAGGATGATGCAGCACAGTAGCGTAAGTATTTCCCTCGGTTTTTGAGAACCAAGGTATCAATCCAGTAGGAGGCTCCTCACAAGTCCCACGCACCTACACAAACAAAGAAAGAACTCGCAAACCTGTGCACTTGTAGGCCCAACAACGTCATACACTTGAGGGAAATTTGCTACTGTCCTACAAACCTGTGCACTTGCAGGCCCAACAACGTCTACAAGAAGAAGGTTGTGTAGTAGACATCAGTGGGTGAACAAATTACTGTCGAGCAATTGATAGAAAAGAGAATAATTATGAGATTATCTGGGCATGATCATGTATATAGGCATCACGTCCGTGACAAGTAGACCGACTCTTATCTACATCTACTACTATTACTCCACACATCGACCGATATACAACATGCATCTAGAGTATTAAGTTCATAAGAACAGAGTAACACATTAAGAAAGATGGCATGATGCAGAGGGATAAAATCATGCAATATGATATAAACCCCATCTCTTTATCCTCGATGGCAACAATACACTACATGCCTTGCTGCCCCTGCTGTCAATGGGAAAGGACACCGCAAGATTGAATCCAAAGCTAAGCACTTCTCCCATTGCAAGAAAGATCAATCTAGTAGGCCAAACCAAACCGATAATTCGAAGAGACTTGCAAAGATAACTTAATCACACATAAAATAATTTAGAGAAGATTCAAATATTTCTCATAGATAAACTTGATCATAAACCCACAATTCATCGGATCTCGACAAACACACCGCAAAAAGAGTTACATCGAATAGATCTCCAAGAAGAGGAAGGAGAACATGGTATTGAGATTCAAAGAGAGAGAAGAAGCCATCTAGCTAATAACTATGAACCCGAAGGTCTGTGGTATACTACTCACAACTCATCGGAGAGGCCTTGGAGTTGATGTAGAGGCCATCCGTGGTGGATTCCCCCTCCGGCGGAGCGCCGACGACGGCTCCAAGATGGGATCTCGCGGATACAGGAGGTTACAATGGTGGAAATAGCTTTTCGTGGTCGACCTTGATGGTTTCGGGGTACGTATGTATATATAGGAGGAAGAAGTACGTCGGTGGACGCTCGTGGGGCCCACGAGATAGGGGGGCTCGCCCAGTAGGGGGGCGCGCCCTCCACCCTCGTGGCCACCTCGGCAACTTCTTGACTTGCACTCCAAGTCCTCTGAATCACGTTTGTTCCAAAAAGATTGCTCCCAAAGGTTTTATTCCGTTTGGACTCCGTTTGATATTCCTTTTCTTCGATATACTGAAATAGGCAAAAAAACAGCAATTCGGGTTGGGCCTCCGGTTAGTAGGTTAGTCCCAGAAATGATATAAAAGTGTAAAGTAAAGCCCATAAACATCCAAAACAGGTAATATAATAGCATTGGAACAATAAAAACTTATAGCTACGTTGGAGACGTATCAGTGGGCTTCTTAATGAACAACATTACCTCTTCGATGAAGCGTGAGTAGTTTACCACAGACCTTCGGGTCCATAGTTATTAGCTAGATGGCTTCTTCTCTCTCTTTGGTTCTCAATACAAAGTTCTCCTCGATGTTCTTGTAGATCTATTCCATGTAATATTCTCTTGCGGTGTGTTTGCCGATATCCGATGAATTGTGGATTTACGAACAAGATTATCTATGAATATTATTTGGTTCTTTTCTGAATTCTTATATGCATGATTTGATATCTTTGCAAGTCTCTTCGAATTATCGGTTTAGTTTGGCCTACTAGATTGATCTTTCTAGGAATAGGAGAAGTGCTTAGCTTTGGTTTCAATCTTGCGGTGTCCATTCCTAGTGAAAGTAGGGGCAGCAAGGCACGTATTGTATTGTTACGATCGAGGATAAAAGATGGGGTTTTCATCATATTGCTTGAGTTAATTCCTCTACATCATGTCATCTTGCTTAATGCGTTACTCCGTTCTTCATGAACTTAATACTCTAGATGCATGCTGGATAGCGGTCGATGTGTGTAGTAATAGTAGTAGATGCAGGCAGGAGTCATTGTCTTGACACGGACGTGATGCCTATGTTCATGATCATTGCCTTAGATGTCATCATAATTATGCGCTTTTCTATCAATTTCTCGGCAATAATTTGTTCACCCACCGTAATATATGCTATCTCGAGAGAAGCCACTAGTGAAACCTGTGCCCTCGGGTCTCTTTTCCATTATATTGAATCTCTTTTCCATTATATTGAATCTCGTTTACATCTTACTTGTTTCCAATTTACTATTTTGCAATCTTTACTTTCCAATCTATAAACCAAAAATACCAAAAAAAATTACTTTATAGTTTATCTATCTCTATCAGATATCACTTTTGCAAGTGACCCTGAAGGGATTGACAACCCCTTTATTGCATTGGTTGCAAGTTCTTAACTGTTTGTGCAGGTATTCGGTGACTTGTGCGTCGTCTCCTACTGGATTGATACCTTGGTTCTCAAAACTGAGGGAAATACTTACGCTACTTTGTTGCATCACCCTTAATTTCCTCTTCAAGGGAAAACCAATGCAATCTCAAGAGGTAGCAAGAAGGATTTCTGGTGCCGTTGCCGGGGAGATTGATAATCCCCAAGTGCAGGGAATCATTGTAGCAATTCCCAAAGGTGGAAGTGATAAGTATGGAGTGTCGAACCCACAAGGAGCTAAAGGCAAGATCAATATTCTCTCCAGTCCTATCTACGACCGATACAACTCTACATACACCAAACGTTTGTTTCCAACTAGAAACGAGAAATAAAACTACGTTGTGAGTATGAAGAGGATAACTTTGCATGATATCGGAGAGCTAAAATATAAAAGTAGGTGCTGCTATCATAAAGTTATAATATATTACTAAATATTATAAATAGCGAGTGCAGAATAATGATGGGTCGGTGTGTGGAATTATCCTAGGCAATTGTTAACAAAACCGGTAATCACTATTGCAATTTCATATGAGGGAGAGGCATAAGCTAACATACTTCCTCTTCTTGGATCATATGCACTTATGATTGGAACTCTAGCAAGCATCCGCAACTACTAAAGATCATTAAGGTAAAACCCAACCATAGCATTAACATATCAAGTCCCCTTTATCCCATACGCAACAACCCCCTTACTCGGGTTTATGCTTCTGTCACTCAAGCAACCCACTATAAGTGAATCATGAACGTATTGCAACACCCTACATCAGGAATCCCTCATGATTGTGCGACACGGAGGGCACAATAGGACATCACCGAAATAAAACATACAACTCATACCAATCTAGATCATCAATCAACCCAAAGACAAAGGATATCTACTCAAAACATCATAGGATGGCAACACATCATTGGATCATAATATGTGGCATAAAGCACCATGTTCAAGTAGGGATTACAGCGGGGTGCGGGAGAGTGGACCGCATAAAAGATATGAGGATGGTGATGATGATGGTGATGGTGATGAAGACAATCACCGCGGAGATGATTCCCCTCCCGATGGCACTCCGGCACCACCAAGAGAGAGGAGAGGTTCTCCCCCTTGTGCTTCCTCCTCCATGGCATTCCCCCTGGATGGGGAGAGGTTCTCCCTCTGGACCTTGGCCTCCATGGCGATGATGGCCCCTCCGAGATCCTCCTCCGTGGCCTCCGGTGATGATGGCCCCATCTAGCAGGCTACCAGAGAGGGCCTAGATTGATTTTTCGTGACTACAGAGGTTTGCGGCGGCGGAACTCCTGATCTAGTTTTCTTTCTAGAAGTTTTGGGTATTTATAGGAGGGTTTGGCATCGAGAACAAGTTAGGGGGGACCCACGAGGAGTCCACAAGGCACAGGGGCACGCCCCAGGGGGGTGGGCGCGCCCTGTTCTAGTATTTTTTTATATTTTCCAGAAAAAATCTCCGTTGATTTTCAGCGCATTCCAAGAACTTCTATTTTTGCACAAAAACAACACCATGTTAGTTCTGCTGAAAATAGCATCAGTCCAGGTTAGTTCTAATCAAATCATACCAAAATCATATAAAACTATTGTAAACATGGCATGGATACTTCATAAATTATAGATATGTTCGAGACGTATCAGCATCCCCAAGCTTAATTCCGGCTCGTCCTCGAGTAGGTAAATGATAAAAGAAATAATTTATGAAGTGTGAATGCTAGCAAGTGTTTAAGTTTGATCAATGATAGTTCCAATCACTTTTTCTAGCATCATTATATAACAGTAGCTCAACTCATAAAACTTCTCATGATCAAGTAACAAGCTATTCACATGTTAAAGTATAGATCATAAACTTTCTTGAAAACTAACAAACCATGCTCTTAGTCATCAAACAATTGCAATTCATCTTATTTTCGGGAAGGGTCTATGTAAGAGCTTTGATTCAGCAAACTCCACATACTCAACTATCATTTAATCTTTCATAATTGCTAACACTCATGTGATATTTATGGGTTCAAAGTTTCAATCGGACACAGAGAAAGATAGGTGCTTATAGTTTTGCCTCCCAACCTTTTACCTCAAGGGTAATGTCAACAATAATAATTTATCAAAACCTACATCCAAGTGGATATATATGTCCGGATCGCTCCAACACAAAGTGCTTGCCAAAGGAAAAAGTGTAAAAAGGAAAGGTGATGATCACCATGACTCTTGCATAAGGGTAGAAGATAAAAGTAAAAGATAGGCCCTTCGCAGAGGGAAGCAGAGGTTATCATGCGCTTTTATGGTTGGATGCACAAAATCTTAGTGCAAAAGAACGTCACTTTATATTGCCTCTTGCGATAAAGACCTTTATTATGCAGTCCGTCACTTTTATTTCTTCCCTATCACAAGTTCGTATAAAGCTTATTTTCTTCGCACTAATAGATCATACATATTTAAGGAGCAATTTTTATTGCATGCACGATGACAACTTACTTGAAGGATCTTACTCAATCCATAGGTAGGTATGGTGGACTCTCATGGCAAAACTGGTTAAGGGATGTTTGGAAGCACAAGTAGTATCTCTACTAGGTGCAAAGAATTTGGCTAGCATGAGAGGGAAAGGAAATCTCAACATGTTGGATGATCCAAGACAATATAACATTTCGGATATAGGAAAACATAACCCATTAAGTTGTCTTCTTTGTCCAACATCACTTTTTAGCATGTCATATTTTAGTGAGTGCTCACAATTACAAAAGATGTCCAAGATAGTATATTTATATGTGAAATCTCTCTTCCTTTAATATTCTTTCATGAATTGTTCAAGCGACCAATACTACGTTTGCTAACTTTCAATAAGTTTACCACCTATACTTATTATGTGTGAAGTCATTACTCGCCATGGTACAAGCATATGAAACATATATAAATTTAGATTTATGATATTCAATTTATTCAACCATTTACTCATAGGATATTCGTGAAGCACGTGAGTAAATGACAAACTACTCCAAAAAGATATAAGTGAAGAACACTGAGTAGTCAACTAATTAAGTAGACATTGGAGGATTCTTTTTCATTCAAGATTTAAGATCCAATGATTTTATTCAAACAGCAAGTAAAATTGAAAATACGCTCCAAGCAAAACACATATCATGTGACGAATAAAAATATAGGTCCGAGTAAGGTATACCGATAGTTTTGAAGACGAAAGATGGGATGCCTTCCGGTGCATCCCCAAGCTTAGGCGCTTGAGTCTTCCTTGAATATTACCTTGGGGTGCCTTGGGCATCCCCAAGATTAGGGTCTTTCCACTCCCTATTCTCCTCATATCGATATCTCACTCAAAACTTGAAAACTTCAATCACACAAAACTTAACGGAACTTCGTGAGATGGGTTAGTATGATAAAGAGTAAATCATTCACTTTGGTACTGTAAAAGACAAGATTCATAATTGTTATCACACAATGCCTACAGTACCATATCATTTCTACAAATTATATTGAGCAATATAAGCCATAGAAACTAGAAAACAAGCAAACTATGCAATGAAAACAGAATCTGTCAGAAACAGAACAGACTGTAATGATTTGAACAACAACCATACGTATGCTACTCCAAAAATTCTGAAATAAACTGGTGGACGTGAGGAATTTTTCTATTAATCTTCTGCAAAAAGAATCAACTCAAAAGCATTTTTCTGTAAAAAATGTCAGCTAATCTCGTGAGCCTAAAGTTTCTATTTTTTACAGCAAGATCACATTAACTTTCACCCAAGTCTTCCCAAAGGTCTTACTTGGCACTTTATTGAAACAAAAGCTATAAAACATGATTACTACAGTAGCTTAATCATGTGAAAACTCAAAAACAGTCTTGGGTTGTCTCCCAGCAAGCGCTTTTTTTAATGCCTTTGAGCTAGGCATGGTGATTTCAATGATGCTCACATAAAAGATAAGAATTGAAACATAAAGAGAGCATCATGAAGAATATGACTAGCACATTTAAGTCTAACCCACTTCCTATGCCTAGGGATTTTGTGAGCACACAATTTATAGGAACAAGAATCAACTATCATAGGAAGGCAAAACAAGTATAACTTCAAAACTTTAAGCACATAGAGAGGAAACTTGATATTATTGCAACTCCTACAAGCATGTATTCCTCCCTCATAATAATTTTCAGTAGCATCATGAATGAGTTCAACAATATAACCATAACATAAAGCATCCTTTTCATGATCTACAAGCATATAAATTTTTCTACTCTCCACATAAGCAAAATTCTTCTCATTCGGAATAGTGGGAGCAAACTCAACAAAATAACAGTCATGTGAGGCATAATCCAATTGAAAATTAAAATCATGATGACAAGTTTCATGGTTAACATTATTCTTTATAGCATACATGTCATCACAATAGATAGCAACTTTGTTATCATAATCAATTGGAACCTCTTCTGAAATAGTGGAATCATTACTAACTAAAGTCAAGACCTCTCCAAATCCACTTCCATAAATATCACACTAAGATTCAACACCCTCCAAAATAGTGGGATCACTAATTCCTAAAGTTGACACTCTTCCAAACCCACTTTTGATGATAGTATTATTCATACTCCAAAAGATATAAGTGAAGTTCATGGAGCATTCTACAATTAATATAGACTAACCAATATCCAAGCTCAAAATATACAAGTGAAGCACACGAAGCGTTCTATAAAACCATACTCAATAGATTTAAGTGAAGCACAAAGAGCATTCTGTAAAGTCATACTTAAAAGATTTAAGTGAAGCACATGAGGCATTCTATAAATCAATGAAGGGCTATCTTATACTGGCATGGTTCTTCAAGAAAAAGAAAAACACAAAGGACACAAATCATGTGAACAAAACAAAAATCGAGGTATACCGATAATTTTTGAAGAAGAAAGATGGGATGCCAACCGGGGCATCCCCAAGCTTAGATGCTTGAGTATCCTTGAAATATTTACTTGGGGTGCCTTGGGCACCCCCAAGCTTGAACTCTTGCCTCTCTTTATTCTTCTCACATCGGTAACTCCTCGTTCTTCGAACACTTCATCCACACAAAACTTAACAAAAACTTTGTGAGATCCGTTAGTATAATAAAGCAAATCACTACATTTAGGTACTGTTGAAAACTCATTCTTAATTTATATTGGTGTAATATATACTGTATTCCAACTTCTCTATGGTTCATACCCCCCGATACTACTCATAGACTCATCAAAATAAGCTAACAACACATAGAAAACAAAATCTGTCAAAAACAGGACGGTCTGTAGTAATCTGGAAATTTAGTAAACTTATGTAACTCCAACAATTCTAAATAAAATATGAAAATTTAAACAATTTGTACAGAAGTAATGTTCAAAACGTTTCAGACCCATTTGACTTTCTAGTAAAAAATTTAAATTCACGCGCTACAGCCAAAGTTTCTGTTTCTGTACTTCACATAGTAAACAAGCAATCTAATCATCCTAAAACCAAAGCTTGGCACATTATTTTTATAATACAATGGATATATACAAGGGGATAATTATTTACAGAGAAACTTCCATGAAAAATTCTACATTGTTTCCATGAGTATGAACACAAGTGCTCAAGGTCGACCCTCACTTCTCCAATGCATAACTTTGCAATCACTTCTCTTTTTGAAAAACTTTTTAGGCATATGATGCAAGTGCATCTTTTTGTATTTTTATTTTTATTTTTTGATTTTTTTTGTATGTTTCACCCACAACTAAGAAAAACAAAAACAAAAAGGGAAAACAAAAATCTACTTAGTGAAGAAAGCAAACAAGCACACACGAGAATATCAACCCCATGCTACGGCGCCAGAAAAGAGCTTGATAATCCCCAAGTGCAGGGAATCATCATAGCAATTCCCAAAGGTAGAAATGATAAGTATGGAGGTCGAACCCACAAGGAGCTAAAGGCAAGATCAATATTCTCTCAAGTGCTATCTACCACTGATACAACTCTACGTACACCAAACATTTGCTTCCAACTAGAAACGAGAAATAAAACTACGTTGTGGGTATGAAGAGGATAACTTTGCATGATATCGGAGAGCTAAAATATAAAAGTAGGTGTTGTTATCATAAATTTAGAATATATTACTAAATATTATAAATAGCGAGTGTGGAATAATGATGGGTCGGTGTGCGGAATTATCCTAGGCAATTGTTAACAAAACCGGTAATCACTATTGCAATTTCATATAAGGGAGAGGCATAAGCTAACATACTTTCTCTTCTTGAATCATATGCACTTATGATTGGAACTCTAGCAAGCATCCGCAACTACTAAAGATCATTAAGGTAAAACCCAACCATAGCATTAACATATCAAGTCCCCTTTATCCCATACGCAACAACCCCCTTACTCGGGTTTATGCTTCTGTCACTCAAGCAACCCACTATAGGCGAATCATGAACGTATTGCAACACCCTACAACGGGAATCCCTCACGCTTGCGCGACACGGAGGGCACAATAGGACAACACCAAAATAAAACATACAACTCATACCAATCTAGATCATCAATCAACCTAAAGACAAAGGATATCTACTCAAAACATCATAGGATGGCAACACATCATTGGATCATAATATGTGGCATAAAGCACCATGTTCAAGTAGGGATTACAGCGGGGTGCGGGAGAGTGGACCGCATAAAAGAGATGAGGATGGTGATGATGATGGTGATGTTGATGAAGACAATCACCGCGGCGATGATTCCCCTCCCGATGGCACTCCGGCGCCACCGAGAGAGAGGAGGAGAGGTTCTCCCCCTTGTGCTTCCTCCTCCATGGCCTCCCCCTGGATGGGGAGAGGTTCTCCCTCTAGACCTTGGCCTCCAAGGCGATGATGGCCCCTCCGAGATCCTCCTCCATGGCCTCCAGTGATGATGGCCCCCTCCGGTAGGCTGTCAAAGAGGGCCTAGATTGATTTCTCGTGGCTACAGAGGTTTGCGGCGGCGGAACTTCCGATCTAGGTTTCTTTTTGGAAGTTTTGGGTATTTATAGGAGGGTTTGGCGTCGAGAACAAGTTAGGGGGATCCACGAGGAGTCCAAGAGGCACAAGGGCGCGCCCCCCACCCTCGTGGCCCCCACGGGACTCCTCTCTGATAACTTTTTGTTCCAGTATTTTTTATATTTTCCAAAAAAACATCTCCGTTGATTTTCAGCACATTCCAAGAACTTCTATTTCTGCACAAAAAACAACACCATGGTAGTTCTGCTGAAAACAACGTCAGTCTGGGTTAGTTCTAATCAAATCATACCAAAATCATATAAAACTATTGTAAACATGGCATGGATACTTCAGAAATTATAGATACGTTGGAGACGTATCAGAGATCTACACCAAGTCAAGCCATACCAAGTACCCATCATATACTCTTCTCCCTTGCATTACATTATTCGCCATTCGCCTCTCGTTTTCCTCTCCCCCACTTCTAAAATGATTTTTGAAAACCTTTGCCATTTTCTTCTCCCCTCTTCCATTCGTCTCTTTTTGCTTGCTTCTTGTGTGCTCATTTGTTAGTGCGGTCTGTTTCCATCATGTCTGAAATTGGGGAGGTTATCGTTGAAAATCTTGAAGAAGCACTTGAGTCTTGTTCTCTGAATCATGAAACTGAAACTCCACCTAATTACAAAACAAAAATCTTCCGTGTGGGGGACGGTAATACTATTGGATAAAGTATTATCGAAGAATTCTTGGATTACACAGGATCCATGCCTATTAATAAAAAGTATATTCTTCTTGAGACCAACTGTTATGCTGATGCCATTGTTATGCTTATTGAGAAATTAGAAAGAAAATTTGTGCATATACATCCTGCTTTGCAAAACATGTTTTATGAACTTCCCAATATCAATCACCCTATAGCTAAAAAGATTGCCACTATTATCCTTATGCGCGAATTCGATTTTATAATACAAGAAGCTAGGGATATTTTTGTTTTCTATAAAAAAGATGTTGAACACCCTCCGATTATAGATATTTTGTAAAATAAAGAAACCATGCGCAGTTTGGAAGCTACAGATTATCAATCTTATAGTGAAAATCTTAGGAAGAGAGTTCACCATTCTGAAATATCTCAATCTTTGTACCTTGAGGCTTTTGAGGAGTTTGACTGGATTAATAGAGGAATTTATGTAGGATTCAATAGGATTTGGTTGAATAAAATGATGAAGGAACCTGTTAGAAATGAACTACGCATTTTATATGATGATATATATGGTGATGATCCCGACTATGGGTTTATGAATGTTAAAATTACAAATCAAAGCCCTTTCCATGATTTAAGTTCTTCTTCTAAAAGGTAAATAAGGGAAAGAATAGATTTGTTAAGACGAGTTTTGGAGGATTTGATGAGGAAAGAATTGCATGCCGAAGATGGCAATACCTAGATCTATTCGTGTTTTTATGCTTAGCTAGGAGCGTTAAACGATAGCGATTGTTGGGAGGCAACCCAATTTTATTTTTGTTATTTCTTTTTTGCTCCTGTTTAGTAATAAATAATTCATCTAGCCTCTGGTTAGATGTGGTTTTATGTTTTAATTAGTGTTTGTGTTAAGTAGAACCTTTGGGAAGACTTGGGTGAAGTCAATGCAATCTTGCTGTAAAAAATAGAAACTTTTGCGCTCACGAGAATAGCTGTCATTTTTTGCAAAAGAATGTTTTTAGGTTTTTGCAGAAGATTAATAGACAAATTACTCACGTTCACCAATTTATTTCAGAATTTTTGGAGTTACAGAACTATTCGAAAGTTACAGATTACTACAGACTATTCTGTTTTTGATAGATTCTGTTTTTCGCGTGTTGTTTTCTTATTTTGATGAATCTATGAGTAGTATCGGGGGATATGAACCATATGTAAGTTTGAATACAGTAGGTTTTACACCAATATAAATAAAGAATGAGTTCATTATGGTACCTTGAAGTGGTGATTTATTTTCTTGTACTAACGGAGCTCGTGAGATTTTCTGTTGAAGTTTTGTGTTGTGAAGTTTTCAAGTTTTGGGTAAGGATTTGATGGACTTTGGAATAAGGAGTGGCAAGAGCGTAAGGTTGGGGATGCCCAAGGCAGGCCAAGGTAAAATTCAAGGACAACCAAAAGCGTAAGCTTGGGGATGCCCCGGAAGGCATCCCCTCTTTCGTCTTCGTCTGTTGGTAACTTACTTGAGGCTATATTTTTATTCACCACATGATATGTGTTTTGCTTGGAGCGTATTGTATGATTTGAGTCTTTGATTTTTAGTTTACGACAATCATCCTTGCTGTACACACCTTTTGGGAGAGACACACATGAATAGTGATTTATTAGAATACTCTATGTGCTTCACTTATATCTTTTGAGCTAGACAATATTGCTCTAGTGCTTCACTTATATCTTTTTAGAGCTCGACGGTGGTTTTATTTTATAGAATTGTTGAATTCTCATGCTTCACTTATATTATTTTGAGAGTCTTTTAGAACAGCATGGTAATTTGCATAGGTTATAAAATTAGTCCTAATATGATGGGCATACAAGACGGGTATAATAAAAACTTTCATATAAAGTGCATTGAATACTATGAGAAGTTTGATTCTTTATGATTGTTTTGAGATATGAAGATGGTGATATTAGAGTCATGCTAGTAGAGTAGTTGTGAATTTGAGAGATAATTGTGTTAAAGTTTGTGATTCCCGTAGCATGCACATATGGTGAACCATTATGTGATGAAGTTGGAGCATGATTTATTTATCGATTGTCTTCCTTATGAGTGGCGGTCGGGGACGAGCCATGGTATTTTCCTACCAATCTATCCCCCAAGGAGCATGCGAGTAGTACTTCATTTCAATAACTAATATATTTTTGCAACAAGTATGTGAGTTCTTTATGACTAATGTTGAGTCCATGGATTATACGCACTCTCAACCCTTCCACCATTGCTAGCCTCTCTTGTGTCGCGCAACTTTCGCCGATACCATACACCCACCATAGACCTTCCTCAAAACAGTCACCATGCCTATCTATTATGGCATTTCCATAGCCACTCCGAGATATATTGCCATGCAACTTTCCACCGTTCCGTTTATTATGACACACTTCATCATTGTCATATTGCTTTCCATGATCATGTAGTTGACATCGTATTTGTGGCAAAGCCACCGTTCATAATTTTTCATACATATCACTCTTGATTCGTTGCACATCCCGGTACACCACCGGAGTCATTCACATAGAGTCATATTTTGTTCTAGAATTGAGTTGTAATTCTTGAGGTGTAAGTAAATAAAAGTACGATGATATTCATTATTAGAGCATTATCCCATGTGAGGAAAGGATGATTGAGACTATGATTCCCCCACAAGTTGGGATGAGACTCCGAACGAAAAAAAGGCCATAAAAAAGAGAGAAGGCCAAATAAAAAATGAGAGAAAAAGAGAGAGGGGGCAATGCTACTATCCTTTTTCCACACTTGTGCTTCAAAGTAGCACCATGATCTTCATGATAGAGAGTCTCCTATGTTGTCACTTTCAAATACTAGTGGGATTTTTCATTATAGAACTTGGCTTGTATATTCCAATGATGGGCTTCCTCAAAGTGCCCTAGGTCTTCGCAAGCAAGTTGGATGCACACCCACTTAGTTTATTTTGTTGAGCTTTCATACACTTAAAGCTCTAGTGCATCGGTTGCATGGCAATTCCTACTCACTCACATTGATATCTATTGATGGGCATCTCCATAGCCCGTTGATACGCCTAGTTGATGTGAGACTATCTTATCCTTTTTTGTCTTCTCCACAACCACCCTTCTATTCCACCTATAGTGCTATGTCCATGGCTCACGCTCATGTATTGCATGAAGATTGAAAAAGTTTGAGAACATCAAAAGTATGAAACAATTTCTTGGCTTGTCATCGGGGTTGTGCATGATTAAATATTTTGTGTAATGAAGATATAGCATAGCCAGACTATATGATTTTGTAGGGATAGCTTTCTTTGGCCATGTTATCTTGAGAAAACATGATTGTTTTGTTAGTATGCTTGAAGTATTATTGTTTTTATGTCAATATTAAACTTTTGTCTTGAATCTTTTGGATCTGAACATTCATGCCACAATAACGAAAATTACATGAATAAATATGTTAGGTAGCATTCTACATCAAAAATTCTATTTTTATCATTTACCTACTCGAGGACGAGTAGGAATTAAGCTTGGGGATGCTTTATACGTCTCCAACATATCTATAATTTTTTATTGTTCCATGCTATTATATTATCTGTTTTGGATGTTTAATGGGCTTTAATATGCTCTTTTATATTATTTTTGGGACTAACCTATTAACCAAAGGCCAAGTGCTAGTTTCTGTTTTTTTGCCTATTTTAGAGTTTTGCAGAAAAGGAATACCAAACGGAGCCCAAACGGAATGAAACCTTCGCGATGATCTTTCTTGGACTGAAATCAAACCAGAAGACTTGGAGATGAACACGGAGAGGCAACAAGGCGGCCACGAGGCAGGAGGGCGCGCCCAGGAGGGGTAGGTGCGCCCCCACCCTCATGGCCCCCTCGTAGCTCCCATGACCTAGTTCCTTCGCCTATATATACTCTTATACCCTTAAAATGTCAGGGGGAGCCACGAAACCACTTTTCCACTGCCGCAACCTTCTGTACCCATGAGATCCCATCTTGGGGCCTTTTCCAGCGATCTGCCGGAGGGGGATTCGATCAGGGAGGGCTTCTACATCAACACCATTACCTCTCCGATGAAGTGTGAGAAGTTTACCATAGACCTTCGGGTCCATAGTTATTAGCTAGATGGCTTCTTCTCTCTCTTTGATTCTCAATACAAAGTTCTCCTCGATGTTCTTGGAGATCTATTAGATGTAATATTCTTTTGCGATGTGTTTGTCGAGATCCGATGAATTGTGGATTTATGAACAAGATTATCTATGAATATTATTTGGTTCTTTTCTGAATTCTTATATGCATGATTTGATATCTTTGCAAGTCTCTACGAATTATCGGTTTAGTTTGGCCTACTAGATTGATCTTTCTTGCAATAGGAGAAGTGCTTAGCTTTGGGTTCAATCTTGCGGTGTCCTTTCCCAGTGACAGTAGGGGCAGCAAGGCACGTATTGTATTGTTGCCATCGAGGAGAAAAAGATGGGGTTTTCATCATATTGCTTGAGTTAATTCCTCTACATCATGTCATCTTGCTTAATACATTACTCGTTGTTCATGAACTTAATACTCTAGATGCATGCTGGATAGCGCTCGATGTGTGGAGTAATAGTAGTAGATGCAGGCAGGAGTCGGTCTACTTGACATGGACGTGATGCCTATGTTCATGATCATTGCCTTAGATGTCATCATAAGCATGCGCTTTTCTATCAATTGATCGGCAGTAATTTGTTCACCCACCGTAATATATGCTATCTCGAGAGAAGCCACTACTGAAACCTATGGCCCCCAGGTCTCTTTTCCATTATATTGAATCTCTTTTCCGTTATATTGAAACTCATTTACATCTTGCTTGTTTCCAATTTACTATTTTGCAATCTTTACTTTCCAATCTATAAACCAAAAGTACCAAAAATATTTACTTTACTGTTTATCTATCTCTATCAGATCTCACTTTTGCGAGTGATCGTGAAGGGATTGACAACCCCTTTTGCGTTGGTTGCAAGTTCTTGATTGTTTGTGTAGGTATTCGATGACTTGTGCATCGTCTCCTACTGGATTGATACCTTGGTTCTCAAAACTGAGGGAAATACTTACGCTACTTTGTTGCATCACCCTTTCCTCTTCAAGGGAAAACCAACGCAAGCTGAAGAGGTAGCATGGACTGTGGTCCAATATGAGAGCCCATTCTGAGGCCCATTTCCATAGTTATTTGAACAAAACAGTTTCAGAAAGTGCACAACAGGTTAAGAAAGTGCACAACAAATTCAGAAAGTGCACATAAAACCAACCACAGTGCGGACAGGTTTTAGTAGTTACCACTGCAGTAGAAAATTTTGAGCTTGGGGTCCCCTTCCTCTTTGTACCAACTTGAATATCTAAAGTGGTTGCAGCTCTTGGTGTAGTGAATCCATGAGTCATCCCTCCACCTGCAGTCCTACCTCTTTTAGCTCTTGGTGTAGGGCCTGGTGCAGAAGAAGAAGGACCTGGTTGAGATGAAGCAGGTCTACGTGAAGCTTGTGCTCCTCTTCTGCCTCTTGCAACAGGGACTGATGTTGTTCTTGCAGCAGGCAAGTCAGAGTAAATTGCCCTGTTTTCCTGCATGTCAAACATAACTTTTGTTTCTAAAAAGTGTACTCACTCAAAAGTGTGAGATTTTTTCCAAGCTTGGTAATTACCTGGTGTTTGTTTTTCTTTGCTTGTTATTTGTCAAATTGTTTCACCAGCTCTGTCAGCCTGGCAGTACTTGGCATATTTTTTATTCTCCTCTAAAATCTCTGAGTAATTTGGTGTGATTGTCCACCTGTAAGTCTATAACTTCTCCCTAGTCTGCTGCATCTTGATCATCTTCTTGGTCCCGATCCCTTCAAACATTGTCCTTATTGGTTTGGATCTAACATCAAGTATCATCTTGTTAAAGACTTCACTAAGGTTGTTCACAACTAGATCTGTTTTGCAAGTATGATCAATAGCATACCTCGCCCAAGCAGAGACTTCTATATTTTTAAGCCATTTCCAAGCATCCTCAGATTGTGCTTTCAGCTCTGCCATCCCTAATTCATGCCCATGTCTAGTGTAAGAGTAGCTAGCCTTGTCAACACACTTCTTTAGTTCTTTGCTTCTGTAACCAGCTGATTGGAAGTTGGCATATATGTGCCCAAGACAATATCTTTGTGGTGGATCAGGGAACACTTCATTTATTGCCTTAAGTAAACCATGTACATTCACAAAATAGCTTTACATATGAAAACACTCACATAATTCACTGAATTACTATAGCAACTACGATCAGTGATTTAGTTTCTAACATTTTGCCTACCCGATATTATTGGTATGTTCCAAATTTGTTGCCACTACCAATGCAGCATCTCGACTGAGTTAAAACACAAGTCCAACTGTCTCCATCTTCCTTGTCAACCACACCAAAAGCTATGGGGTAGATGTTGTTGTTGCCATCTCTTCCTGTGGCGGCAATAATTTGTTGTCCAGTGGTTAATTTGATGAAACATCCATCAAGCCCTGGATGGAGTCACACATTAGCTACAGAAGAAAATTGACACACAAATATGTACAACACAATCAAGAAATATTTACCTATAAATGGTCTACAACCATTAAGAAACCCTTCCTTTGAAGCTTCCAAACAGTAGAACATGTACTTGAATCTAGGAGTAGGTGCAAGGTTTTCTGGGTCAACAAATGTTGTTACAATACATCTGCTTCCAGGGTTTGTATCAAGAACAGCTTGAAGATAATCCCTCAGCCTCAAGTACTGCTGCTTGTGGTCACCCTGCACCACACCAACAGCCTTCCTCCTTGCCATATAGGAAACACTTCTTGAAACATCAACTGAAAATTTAGTCTTAGTCTTCTTTATTAATGCATCCACATGAGATCTAATGTTTTCTCTCAATGCTGGTTGTACTGATTTGGACAGCCAATTTGTAGTAACCTTTGTGGACTCTGCACATGCTCCACATGTATGGAGCATATCACACTTCTTGATGTAGAAAGTTTTTTCATGATCTATCTTAGATGAACTGATATGAAAATCACATCCATGGACGAAACAACGACCCCATGGACCCAGCGATGGAGCAGGATGAGCCAGGGCATGCCGAACATAGCCCGGAGCAGATGCCCGATCACAGCGATCCCGAGGGTCAAACTCATCAACCTGCCTCCGGAGAGGAGGACAATCTGGATGATGATGCATTCATCCCGGAAAAACATTTGGAACAAGAGAACCTCCACAGAAGGTTTATGGACACCGCGAGGAGCCTGAAGAAGCAGAAGCAAAGGCTTAAGACCGTGCAGGATACGCTCAACCGCAGATGGAACAAAGTGCTAGACACTGAAAAAAAATACGGAGACGATCGCCACACAAAAAGCTACCCAAAGCGCAAGCTGCTGCCCGAATTTGACGACGAGGCCACAGAGCCCATTCCGCCGAAGAACAATACGGCCGATCAGCCAGACCGACCACCTCGTGGCCGCCACAGAGTGGCTGATGATGCCGCACACAAGTCAGCACATGATTTACGTGAGCTCCTGGACAAAAAGGCCGGTGCGACCAGGTCCATGTATGGATCTAGAGGACGTGCTCCGGCGCAAGATCATAGCCACAAAAATGATCATACTGATCGAATACCAGTTCGGAATCAACCCCGAACACAACAACCATCAATAGCATGCCATGATGCATCCAATTACAGGGGCGCTGCACACCCCCTGTGCTTCACCGATGAAGTGTTGGATCATGAATTTCCATAAGGATTTAAACCCGTGAATATAGAGGCATACGACGAAACGACAGACCCCGGGGTCTGGATTGAGGACTTTATCCTTCACATCCACATGGCTCGCGGAGATGATCTCCACGCCATTAAATATCTGCCCCTCAAGTTGAAAGGACCAGCTTGGCATTGGTTGAAAAGCCTCCCCGAAAACTCAACTAGAAGTTGGGAGGAACTCGAGGTTGCTTTCAGGGCCAATTTTCAAGGGACCTATGTCCGACCTCTGCATGCAGACGATTTAAGTCACATAATCCAACAACTCGGAGAGTCAGCCCGTAAGCTTTGGAACAGATTTATCACTAAGAAGAATCAAATTGTCGACTGTCCGGATGCCGAAGCCTTAGCAGGCTTCAAGCACAGTATCTGAGACGAATGGCTTGCCAGACACCTCGGCCAAGAAAAGCCAAGGACAATGGCGGCTGACAACCCGCAAGTATACGGGATAGTTGTAGCCTCTTTCGATAAGTAAGAGTGTTGAACCCAACGAGGAGCTAAAGGTAGAACAAATATTCTCTCAAGCCCTATCTGCCACTGATACGACTCTACACATGCTTAGTGTTCGCTTTACCTAGAACGAGTATGAAACTAGAAGTACTTTGTAGGTGTTGTAGGGTAGGTTTGCAAGATAATAAAGAGCACGTAAATAAAAGCTAGGGGCTGTTTAGATAAAGAAGCAATAAAGTAAATATAGCGAGTGTGGAAAAGTGGTGGTAGGAGTTGTGAAAGTGTCCCTAAGCAAATGACTACGTTACTAGACCGATAGCAAGTTTTATGTGGGAGAGGCATAAGCTAACATACTTTCTCTTCTTGGATCATATGCACTTATGATTGGAACTCTAGCAAGCGTCCGCAACTACTAAAGATTCATTAAGGTAAAACCCAGCCATAGCATTAAAGCATCAAGTCCCCTTTTATCCCATACGCAACAATCCCCTTACTCGGGTTTATGCTTCTGTCACTCAAGCAACCCACTATAAGCGAATCATGAACATATTGCAACACCCTACAGCGATACTCCCTCACGCTTGCGCGACATGGAGGGCACAATAGGACAGCAACATAACCACAAGCAAATTAAACCAATCATAGCAATTCATCAATCACCGGTAGGACAACGAAAATCTACTCAGACATCATAGGATGACAACACATCATTGGATAATAATATGAAGCATAAAGCACCATGTTCAAGTAGAGGGTACAGCGGGATGCGGGAGAGTGGACCGCTGGATATAGAAGGGGGGAGGTGATGGAGATGTTGGTGAAGATGGCAGAGGTGTTGGTGAAGATCGCGGTGATGATGATGGCCCCCGACGGTGTTCCGGCGCCACCGGAAGCAAGGGGGAGAGAGAGCCCCTTCTTCTTCTTCTTCCTTGACCTCCTCCCTAGATGGGAGAAGGGTTTCCCCTATGGTCCTTGGCTCTCATGGCTTGGGAGGGGCGAGAGCCCCTCCGAGATTGGATCTATCTCTCTGTTCATGCGTTCTCTGTTTCTGCCCCTTCACCGTTTCCTTTATATCTGGAGATCCGTAACTCCGATTGGGGTGGATCTTTCGCCCAGATTTTTCTCGTAAAATTAGCTTTCTTGCGGCAAAAGTAGAGCCTCAACCGCCTTACAGATGGCCCACAAGAGCCCAGGGCGCGCCCAGGGGTAGGGGGGGCGCCCCCCTGTCTCGTGGCCACCTCGGACACCGCTTTGCGTTGATTCTTCCTCCGGAAAATCCCAAATATTCCATAATAATTCTATGTCCGTTTTATCCCATTTGGATTCCGTTTGATATTGGTTTTCTGCGAAACAAAAAACATGCAACAGACAGGAACTGTCACTAGGCACTGGATCAATATGTTAGTCCCAAAAAATAGTATAAAAAGTTTCCAAAAGTATATGAAAGTTGAATAATATTGGCATGGAACAATCAAAAATTATAGATACAACGGAGACATATCAGCATCCCCAAGCTTAATTCCTGATCGTCCTCGAGTAGGTAAATGATAAAAAAGATAATTTTTCATGTGGAATGCTACCTAGCATAATCTTGATCATGTATCTAATCATGGCATGAATATTAAGACACGAGTGATTCAAAGCAATAGTCTATCATTTGACATAAAAAACAATAATACCTCGAGCTTACCAATAAAGCAATCATGTCTTTTCAAAACAACAAGGCAAAAGCAAGCTTATCCCTACAAAATCATATAGTTTGGCCATGCTTCATTTTTGTCACACAAAAATGCTCCCATCATGCACAACCCCGATAACGAGCCAAGCAATTGGTTCATACTTTTTAACGCGCTTCAGCTTTTTCAACCCTCACGCAATACATGAGCGCAAGCCATGGATATAGCACTATAGGTGGAATAGAATATAATGATGGAGGTTATGTGGAGAAGACAAAAAGGGAGAAAGTCTCACATTGACGCGGCTAATCAACGGGCTATGGAGATGCCCATCAAATGATTTCAATGTGAGGAGTAGGGATTGCCATGCAACAGATGCACTAAGAGCTATAAGTGTATGAAAGCTCAACAAAAGAAACTAAGTGGGTGTGCATCCAACTTGCTTGCTCATGAAGACCTAGGGCATTTGAGGAAGCCCATCGTTGGAATATACAAGCCAAGTTCTATAATGAAAATTCCCACTAGTATATGAAAGTGACAACATAGGAGACAATCTATATGAAGAACATGGTGCTACTTTGAAGCACAAGTGTGGAAAAAGCATAGTAACATTGCCCCTTTTCTTTTCTTTTTTCTTTTTTTTCTTTTTTTTTCTTTTTTTTATCGGTGGGCTTCTTTGGCCCCCTTTTTGTATTTAGGCTTCTTTGGCCTTTCCTTTTTTTCTTTTTTTTCTTTTTTTCTTTTTTTATGGGGCAATGCTTTATAATGATGATCATCACACTTTTATTTACTTACAACTCGATATTACAACTTGATACTAGAACAAAGATATGACTCTATATGAATGCCTCCTGCGGTGTACTGGGATGTGCAATGATCTAGCGTAGCAATGACATCAAAAAACGGACAAGCCATGAAAACATCATGCTAGCTATCTTACGATCATGCAAAGCAATATGACAATAAATGCTCAAGTCATGTATATGATGATGATGGAAGTTGCATCGCAATAAAATTAGCTTTCTTGCGGCAAAAGTAGAGCCTCAACCGCCTTACAGATGGCCCACAAGAGCCCAGGGCGCGCCCAGGGGTAGGGGGGCGCCCCCCTGTCTCGTGGCCACCTCGGACACCGCTTTGCGTTGATTCTTCCTCCGGAAAATCCCAAATATTCCATAATAATTCTATGTCCGTTTTATCCCATTTGGATTCCGTTTGATATTGGTTTTCTGCGAAACAAAAAACATGCAACAGACAGGAACTGTCACTAGGCACTGGATCAATATGTTAGTCCCAAAAAATAGTATAAAAAGTTTCCAAAAGTATATGAAAGTTGAATAATATTGGCATGGAACAATCAAAAATTATAGATACAACGGAGACATATCAGCATCCCCAAGCTTAATTCCTGATCGTCCTCGAGTAGGTAAATGATAAAAAAGATAATTTTTCATGTGGAATGCTACCTAGCATAATCTTGATCATGTATCTAATCATGGCATGAATATTAAGACACGAGTGATTCAAAGCAATAGTCTATCATTTGACATAAAAAACAATAATACCTCGAGCTTACCAATAAAGCAATCATGTCTTTTCAAAACAACAAGGCAAAAGCAAGCTTATCCCTACAAAATCATATAGTTTGGCCATGCTTCATTTTTGTCACACAAAAATGCTCCCATCATGCACAACCCCGATAACGAGCCAAGCAATTGGTTCATACTTTTTAACGCGCTTCAGCTTTTTCAACCCTCACGCAATACATGAGCGCAAGCCATGGATATAGCACTATAGGTGGAATAGAATATAATGATGGAGGTTATGTGGAGAAGACAAAAAGGGAGAAAGTCTCACATTGACGCGGCTAATCAACGGGCTATGGAGATGCCCATCAAATGATTTCAATGTGAGGAGTAGGGATTGCCATGCAACAGATGCACTAAGAGCTATAAGTGTATGAAAGCTCAACAAAAGAAACTAAGTGGGTGTGCATCCAACTTGCTTGCTCATGAAGACCTAGGGCATTTGAGGAAGCCCATCGTTGGAATATACAAGCCAAGTTCTATAATGAAAATTCCCACTAGTATATGAAAGTGACAACATAGGAGACAATCTATATGAAGAACATGGTGCTACTTTGAAGCACAAGTGTGGAAAAAGCATAGTAACATTGCCCCTTTTCTTTTCTTTTTTCTTTTTTTTCTTTTTTTTTCTTTTTTTTATCGGTGGGCTTCTTTGGCCCCCTTTTTGTATTTAGGCTTCTTTGGCCTTTCCTTTTTTTCTTTTTTTTCTTTTTTTCTTTTTTTATGGGGCAATGCTTTATAATGATGATCATCACACTTTTATTTACTTACAACTCGATATTACAACTTGATACTAGAACAAAGATATGACTCTATATGAATGCCTCCTGCGGTGTACTGGGATGTGCAATGATCTAGCGTAGCAATGACATCAAAAAACGGACAAGCCATGAAAACATCATGCTAGCTATCTTACGATCATGCAAAGCAATATGACAATAAATGCTCAAGTCATGTATATGATGATGATGGAAGTTGCATGGCAATATATCTCGGAATGGCTATGGAAATGCCATGATATGTAGGTATGGTGGCTGTTTTGAGGAAGATGTAATGAGGTTTATGTGTGATAGAGTGTATCGTATCACGGGGTTTGGATGCACCGGCGAAGTTTGCACCAACTCTCAAGGTGAGAATGGGCAATGCACGGTACCAAAGAGGCTAGCAATGATGGAAAGGTAAAAGTGCCTATGATCCATGGACTCACATTAGTCATAAAGAACTCATATAATTATTGCAAAAGTTTATTAGCCCTCGAAGCAAACTACTACTACGCATGCCCCTAGGGGGATAGATTGGTAGGAAAAGACCATCGCTCGTCCCCGGCTGCCACTCATAAGGAAGACAATCAAAGAAACACCCCATGCTTCAAATTTGTCACACAACGGTTACCATACGTGCATGCTACGGGACTTGCAAACCTCAACACAAGCGTCTCTACAATCCACAACCACCCACTAGCATGACTCTAATATCACAATCTTTATATCGCAAAACTATTGTAAGGAATCAAACATATCATATTCAGCGATCTACAAGTTTATGTATGATTTTATGACTAGCCATGTGAATGACCAATTCCTGTCATCTCTCTAAATTGATATAAGTGAAGCAAAAGAGTTTAATTCTTTCTACAAAAGACATGCCCATGCTCTAACAAATATAAGTGAAGCAAAAGAGCATTCTACAAATGGCGGTTTTCTATGTGAAGAGAAATAGGCAATCCAAACTTCAAACGATATACGTGAAGCACATGAAGCATTCTATAAAGCCATACTCAAAATATTTAAGTGAAGTGCAATGAGCATTCTATAAATACCAAGGACTATCTCATACCAGCATGGTGCATAAAAGAAAACTGAAAACTAAATGCAAAAGACGCTCCAAGACTTGCACATAATGCATAAACGAAACGAATACGAAAACATACCGATACTTGTTGAAGAAAGAGGGGATGCCTTCCGGGGCATCCCCAAGCTTAGACGCTTGAGTCTCCTTGAAATATTTACTTGGGGTGCCTCGGGCATCCCCAAGCTTGACCTCTTGCCTCTCTTCCTTTTCCTCATATCGAGACATCCTCGATTAGACACTACATCCACACAAAACTTCAACAGAAAACTCGGTAAGATCCGTTAGTATAATAAAGAAAATCACCACTCTAAGTACTGTAGCAAACCAATTCATATTTTGTTTCTGCATTGTTTCTACTGTAATATAGCTTTTCCATGGCTTAATCCATTAATATAAACTGATAGTTTCAATCAAAACGAGCAAACTATGCATCAACAACAGAATCTGTCAAAAACAGAACAGTCTGTAGGAATCTGAACATCCACCATACTTCTGTTACCCCAACAATTCTACAACAATTAGGAAAAATAAACAAGTTCTATAGAAATACAGTGCAAAAGGAATCAGAACCAATTGACTTTCCAATTAAAAATGTAAAATCGCGCACTACAGCCAAAGTTTCTGTCCAGCACCGTACAAACCAACAAGCATTGTAAACATCCTAAAGGCAAACCTTGGCACATTATTTTTATAATACAATGGAATTGTACAAGGGGATAATTAATTTTGATGAAAATTTTCTGTAATCAAGATTCACAAAGTTTCCGTGAGCATGAACAAAGTTCAAGGCTAGCTCCCACTTCAACAATGCTTGTCTCTCTCACTTTCACTTCCCTTTTTGAAAAGTTTTAGGTTCCCCTCTTTATTTTTTTTGTTTTTAAACTATATAAAATCACTCAAAATAAATAAATGACTCTATAAAACTTCCGGGTTGTCTCCCTGGCAGCGCTTTCTTTAAAGCCATTAAGCTAGGCATTTAGTGCTCAAGTAATGAATCCACCCGGATCCCAAGGTATATCAAAGCCAATTTTAATTAACAATGATTTGTAATTTAGTAGTGAGCACAAAATAACATATATCATGCAAAACCGAAGTCTAACTCTCTTCCTATGCATCGGCATGTCATAAAAGAACAATTCATGCACACATAGTAAAGGTCAATGCATAGTATAAGCAGTTTCTTGCAATTTTATCGTATTGGAAACATAGAGAGGTGGAGATATAGTTCCTCTCTCATAATAATTGCAAGTAGGAGCAGCAAGCACATGCATATTACATTCATCAAAATCATCATGTGCAACAGTAAAAGGCAACCCATCAATATAATTCTTAATAAGCACAAACTTCTCCGATATAGTGTAGTTGGGAGAATTCAAAAAGATAATAGGACTATCATGCGTGGGTGCAATAGCAACAATTTCATGTTTAACATAAGGAACTATAGCAAGTTCATCTCCATAAGCATAATTCATATTGGCATCTTGGCCACAAGCATAGCAAGCACCATCAAAAGGGGATATTTCAAGAGAATCAACGGGATCATAACAATCATCATAGCAATCATCATAGTAATCATCATAGCAATCATCCTTCGGTAAGCATGAAGGGAAATTAAACAATGTATGAGTTGAAGAGTTACTCTCATTAGAAGGTGGGCACAGGTAGCTAATCCGCTCTTCCTCCTTTTGTTCTTCGCTCTCCTCATCATCTTTTTCATCCAATGAGCTCACAGTTTCATCAATTTCTTCTTCCATAGCTTCCTGCAAAATATTAGTCTCTTCTTGGACAGCGGAGAATTTCTCAATATATGCTTTAACATAGGCATTAGAAGCATAATTATCATAACAATATTCAAGTATGGCAAAACTTTCAGATTTGTAAAGAGTAGCATCATACTTTTCAATCAAAGAAGCAATTTCAAAAGCACCCTTAAAAGCAACAAATTCTTCAATTTGTTGAACATCATAGTAATTATAAACACCCTTAGCATACGAAGATACGATTCCATTATCAATAAACTCACATTGGTAAGGAAGGTGTTTCTTAGGGTTTTCAGAACAACAAGTAACATCATATATTTCACATAAATTCCAAGCATAGCATTGCAAACGTTGAATTTGATCCCATAATAGTTTCCCTTTTTCAGATATACGGTGTCGCACATAACGAGCATGCTCATATAAAGATTTGCCCTCAACTAAGCTAGTTGGGGTTTCAGCACGAGCACATAGGGATCAAAGATGATCCAAGTAAAAAGCTTCAGTAGTGTGATAGATTTTGAGTGGTTCTTCAACCATTGGAGCGGTAGGTACAACTAATTTTTTTGGTATTTTGCATTTCCTACCCATAACTAAAGATAGAAAACAACTAAGAATAGCAAATAAAAATTACTTAGTGATAAAGCAAACAAGCACACACGAGAATATTCACCCCACGCTATGACTCCCCGGCAACGGCGCCAGAAAAAGGTCTTGATAACCCGCAAGTATACGGGATAGTTGTAGCCTCTTTCGATAAGTAAGAGTGTCGAACCCAATGAGGAGCTAAAGGTAGAACAAATATTCTCTCAAGCCCTATCTGCCACTGATACGACTCTACGCACGCTTAGTGTTCGCTTTACCTAGAACAAGTATGAAACTAGAAGTACTTTGTTGGTGTTGTAGGGTAGGTTTGCAAGATAATAAAGAGCACGTAAATAAAAACTAGGGGCTATTTAGATAAAGAAGCAATAAAGTAAATATAGCGAGTGTGGAAAAGTGGTGGTAGGAGTTGTGAAAGTGTCCCTAAGCAAATGACTACGTTACTAGACCGATAGCAAGTTTTATGTGGGAGAGGCATAATCTAACATACTTTCTCTTCTTGGATCATATGCACTTATGATTGGAACTCTAGCAAGCGTCTGCAACTACTAAAGATTCATTAAGGTAAAACCCAACCATAGCATTAAAGCATCAAGTCCCCTTTTATCCCATACGCAACAATCCCCTTACTCGGGTTTATGCTTCTGTCACTCAAGCAACCCACTATAAGTGAATCATGAACATATTGCAACACCCTACAGCGGTACTCCCTCACGCTTGCGCGACACAGAGGGTACAATAGGACAGCAACATAACCACAAGCAAATTAAACCAATCATAGCAATTCATCAATCACCGGTAGGACAACGAAAATCTACTCAGACATCGTAGGATGGCAACACATCATTGGATAATAATATGAAGCATAAAGCACCATGTTCAAGTATAGGGTACAGCGGGATGCGGGAGAGTGGACCGCTGGATATAGAAGGGGGAAGGTGATGGAGATGTTGGTGAAGATGGCGGAGGTGTTGGTGAAGATCGCGGTGATGATGATGGCCACCGGCGGCGTTCCGGCGCCACCGGAAGCAAGGGGGAGAGAGCCCCCTTCTTCTTCTTCTTCTTCTTCCTTGACCTCCTCCCTAGATGGGAGAAGAGTTTCCGATATGGTCCTTAGCTCCCATGGCTTGGGAGGCGCGAGAGCCCCTCCGAGATTGGATCTATCTCTTTGTTTCTGCGTTCTCTGTTTCTGCCCCTTCACCGTTTCCTTTATATCTGGAGATACGTAACTCCGATTGGGGTGAATCTTTCGCCCTGATTTTTCTCATAAAATTAGCTTTCTTGCGGCAAAAGTAGAGCCTCAACCGCCTTACGGGTGGCCCACGAGAGCCCAGGGAGCGCCCATGGGTAGGGGGCGCGCACCCCTGTCTCGTGCCACCTCGGACACCGTTTCGCGTTGATTCTTCCTCCGGCCGCCTTTCGGGCAGCCGCATCACTTATCCTGGCTTGTTCCTTGGCTAGGGAAAGTTCCGCCCTAAGGGCCTCCACGGCAGCAGCTCCATCTGTAGCCACAGCATATTATAGTTACTAGCATCATGCTCCTCTTAACATTTGCTGACAATACAAAAAAGAGGAAACACATACCCTGTGCCTCGTCAAGCCGCTTGTTCACAAGCGCGATGTCGGCATCCGCCACATCAAGCTGTCGCCTCAGTTCGGCGAATTCAGCAGTCCGGTCAACCGTCGGACACTTAGCCGTCTGCACATAACGCAGTGCGATCATTACTTGGGAGTATGATCCTTTGTTTGCCGCCTCGGGCTGGCAACCAGAGTCTCAGGGGCTACTATCTATACAGAGCACACCTAGCATGTGCGGTACAACTGACAGTTTACATATTTCTTTGCGTACCTCAAAGCCTTTGAGCAGGCTCGTAAAAGCTTCATTCAACCCGCTTTTGGTGGACGAAATCCTCTCAAACACCATACTCATTAAAGTATGGTGCGCCTCAGATATAGTCGCTCGCTCCAGGAGGCCTGTCAGTGTGTTCGGCTCGGTGTCGGACAATCCCGGACTCTTCTTGTTGCTCTCCCTGGGAGCCGAATACTCCAGGCTTCGGGCGGCCGAAGCATTAACTTCTGGCCTTAGCGGATCAGGAGAAATCCTCCGTGACGACACCTCGGGGTCGTCCGCCCCATGGGGCGGGGAGGCAGGCGGAGGTGTTTCGCTCTCCATCATCTCCAGAAGAAGATCCCTAGAAGACGAACTCTGTTGGGAAGGGCTATGATCCTGACTGCAAGATAGATCTCGGTTATTATTCTCAGAGATAAAGCAGGACATATTTATCACAATACTTTTTCACTTATAGCTCGGTGGAGGGCTGGCCCGTTTGCATGCGCTGTGCAGTGAGGACGCCCTCTGGGGCAGGACTCCCTGGCGAGGGTTTCTTCCCTTGTTTGGGCACCTCCATTTCCAAGTCTTCGGAGGCGGCCCTTTTCTTCCCGCGGGGGGAGGGAATTTTAGATTCACCTACCCAATTATCCTCCTTCGTGGAGACATTAATTCCCCCGGTTTGGATGTGCAATGTATGAAGCTCACTTTCGGCTTCTCTACTCTTCCCTTCATCCTTCCCTGATGGTACTTGATATGGTGCGTGTTTAAGCATCCTGGTTAATGCAGGATTCGGCGAGCCTTCGGGAAGAGGGGCCGAACACCTGATCCTCTCCGCCTTACTTAGCCAATCCTGGCCGCGGATAGTTTTCAGAATAATGTTATGATAAACATAAACAGCGTGTTCGGTTGCAGAGTTACTTACTTGGGTATCTGGATGATTGCAGTTCAAGCCCACATCCTCGGTGGTGTCCGGACACTTTATTCGTGATCCGAAGAATAACTGATACATCCCTTCGAGCGTCATGCCAAAGAAGTGCTGAATAGTTTGCGGTCCTTCTGGGTTGAACTCCCACATCCGGAGAGGTCGAAGTTTGCACGGCAGGACCCGACGGACTAGCATTACCTGAATTATTTTGATGAGACTGGCGTCCCTCTCAAGAAGATCTCGAATGCGGCTCTGCAATGCCGGTACATCATTAGCAGGCCCCCAGTCTAGTCCCTTGTTGACCCATGACACCATTTGAGGCGGAGGGCCCGGGCGGGAGGCAGGGGCGGCCACCCACTTTGTGCCTCGGGGAGCTGTGATATAGAACCACCTCTGTTGCCATAAATCAGACACCTCCGGGAAGGAACCCTCTGGCCATGGGGCATCGGTGCTTTTGCTTATTATAGCGCCTCCACACTTTGCATGACACCTGTCGATCACCTTCGGCTTTACATTGAAGGTCTTGAGCCATAGACCGAAGTGTGGGGTGATGTGGAGGAAGGCTTTGTTGGGGAACGTTGCAGAAAATTAAAATTTTTCCTACGGTTTCACCAAGATCCATCTAAGAGTTCATCTAAGCAACGAGTCAAGGGAGTGAGTTTGCATCTACATACCACTTGTAGATTGCGTACGGAAGCGTTAAAGGGAGCGGTGATGATGGAGTCGTACTCGCCGTGGTTCAGATCACCGGAGATCCTAGCGCCGAACGGACGGCACCTCCGCGTTCAACACACGTACAGAGCGTGTGACGTCTCCTCCTTCTTGATCCAGCAAGGAGGAAGGAGAGGTTGATGATGATGGCTCTAGCAGCAGCACAACGGCGTGGTGGTGGTGGAACAGCAGCACTCCGGCAGGGCTTCGCCAAGCACGTGACGGAGGAGGAAGAGGTGTAGTAGGGGGAGGGGGCGCCAGGACTTCAGGGTGCGGCTGCCCCTCTCCCCCCTCCCTTTATATAGGCCCCCAGGGGGGGCGCCGGCCCTGGGAGATTCAATCTCCCAAGGGGGCGGCGGCCAAGGGGGGAGGAGTGCCCCCCAAGGCATGTGGTGCGCCCCCCCCACCCTAGGGTTTCAACCCTAGGCGCAGGGGGTGGGCCTAGGGGGGCGCACCAGCCCACTATGGGCTGGATCCCCTCCCACTTCAGCCCATGGGGCCCTCCGGGATGGGTGGCCCCACCCGGTGGACCCCCGGGACCCTTCCGGTGGTCCCGGTACAATACCGGGTGACCCCGAAACTTTCCTGATGGCCGAAATACCACTTCCTATATATAATTCTTTACCTCCGGACCATTCCGAAACTCCTCGTGACGTCCGGGATCTCAACCGGGACTCCGAACAACATTCGGTATACTGCATACTCATACTCATACAACCCTAGCGTCACCGAACCTTAAGTGTGTAGACCCTACGGGTTCGGGAGACACGTAGACATGACCGAGACGGCTCTCGGGCAATAACCAACAGCGGGATCTGGATACCCATGTTGGCTCCCACATGCTCCTCGATGATCTCATCGGATGAAGCACGATGTCGAGGATTAGAACAACCCCGTATACAATTCCCTTTGTTATTCGGTACGTTACATGCCCGAGACTCGATCGTCGGTATCCCAATACCTCGTTCAGTCTCGTTATCGGCAAGTCACTTTACTCGTACCGTAATGCATGATCCCGTGACCAAACACTTGGTCATTTTGAGCTCATTGTGATGATGCATTACCGAGTGGGCCCAGAGATACCTCTCCGTCATACGGAGTGACAAATCCCAGTCTCGATCCGTGTCAACCCAACAGACACTTTCGGAGATACCTGTAGTGCACCTTTATAGTCACCCAGTTACGTTGTGATGTTTGGTACACCCAAAGCACTCTTACGGTATCCGGGAGTTACACGATCTCATGGTCTAAGGAAGAGATACTTGACATTGGAAAAGCTCTAGCAAAATGAACTACACGATCTTGTGCTATGCTTAGGATTGGGTCTCGTCCATCACATCATTCTCCTAATGATGTGATCCCGTTGTCAATGACATCTAATGTCCATAGTCAGAAACCATGACTATCTGTCGACCAACGAGCTAGTCAACTAGAGGCTCACTAGGGACATGTTATGGTCTATGTATTCACACGTGTATTACGATTTCCGGATAATACAGTTATAGCATGAATAAAAGACAATTATCATGAACAAGGAAATATAATAATAACTCTTTTATTATTGCCTCTAGGGCATATTTCCAACAGTCTCCCACTTGCACTAGAGTCAATAATCTAGTTACATTGTGATGAATCGAACACCCATAGAGTTCTGGTGTTGATCATGTTTTGCTCGCGAGAGAGGTTTAGTCAATGGATCTGCGACATTCAGATCCGTATGTACTTTGCAAATATCTATGTCTCCATCTTGAACATTTTCGCGGATGGAGTTGAAACGACGCTTGATGTGCCTGGTCTTCTTGTGAAACCTGGGCTCCTTCGCAAGGGCAATAGCTCCAGTGTTGTCACAGAAGAGTTTGATCGGCCCCGACGCATTGGGTATGACTCCTAGGTCAGTGATGAACTCCTTCACCCAAATAGCTTCATGCGCTGCCTCCGAGGCTGCCATGTACTCCGCTTCACATGTAGATCCTGCCACGACGCTCTGCTTGCAGCTGCACCAGCTTACTGCTCCACCATTCAACATATACATGTATCCGGTTTGTGACTTAGAGTCATCCAGATCTGTGTCGAAGCTAGCATCGACGTAACCCTTTACGATGAGCTCTTCGTCACCTCCATAAACGAGAAACATGTCCTTTGTCCTTTTCAGGTACTTCAGGATATTCTTGACCGCTGTCCAGTGTTCCTTGCCGGGATTACTTTGGTACCTTCCTACCAAACTTACGGCAAGGTTTACATCAGGTCTAGTACACAGCATGGCATACATAATAGATCCTATGGCTGAGGCATAGGGGATGACGCTCATCTCTTCTTTATCTTTTGCCGTGGTCGGGCATTGAGCCGAGCTCAATCTCACACCTTGCAATACAGGCAAGAACCCTTTCTTGGACTGATCCATTTTGAACTTTTTCAAAATCTTATCAAGGTATGTGCTTTGTGAAAGACCTATGAGGCGTCTCGATCTATCCCTATAGATCTTGATGCCTAATATGTAAGCAGCTTCTCCAAGGTCCTTCATTGAAAAACACTTATTCAAGTAGGCCTTAACGCTGTCCAAGAATTCTATATCATTTCCCATCAAAAGTATGTCATCTACATATAATATGAGAAATGCTACAGAGCTCCCACTCACTTTCTTGTAAACGCAGGATTCTCCATAAGTCTGCATAAACCCAAACGCTTTGATCATCTCATCAAAGCGAATGTTCCAACTCCGAGATGCTTGCACCAGCCCATAAATGGATCGCTGGAGCTTGCATACTTTGTTAGCTCTTAGGATCGACAAAACCTTCCGGCTGCATCATATACACCTCTTCCTTAAGATAACCGTTAAGGAATGCTGTTTTGACGTCCATCTGCCATATTTCATAATCATAGTATGCGGCAATTGCTAACATGATTCGGACGGACTTAAGCTTCGCTATGGGAGAGAAAGTCTCATCGTAGTCAATCCCTTGAACTTACCGATAACCCTTAGCGACAAGTCGAGCTTTATAGATGGTGACATTACCATCTGCGTCCGTCTTCTTCTTAAAGATCCATTTGTTTTCTATCGCTCGCCGATCATCGGGCAAGTCAGTCAAAGTCCATACTTTGTTTTCATACATGGATTCTATCTCGGATTTCATGGCTTCTAGCCATTTGTTGGAATCTGGGCCCGCCATTGCTTCTTCATAGTTCGAAGGTTCACCGTTGTCTAACAACATGATTTCTAGGACAGGGTTGCCGTACCATTCTGGTGCGGAACGTGTCCTTGTGGACCTACGAAGTTCAGTAGCAACTTGATCCGAAGTACCTTGATCATCATCATTAATTTCCTCTTCAGTTGGTGTAGGCATCACAGGAACATTTTCCTGAGCTGCACTACAATCCTGTTCAAGAGGTAGTACTTCATCGAGTTCTACTTTCCTCCCACTTAGTTCTTTCGAGAGAAACTCCTTTTCCAGAAAGGATCCGTTCTTGGCAACAAAGATCTTGCCCTCGGATCTTAAGTAGAAGGTATACCCAATGGTTTCCTTAGGGTATCCTATGAAGACGCATTTTTCCGACTTGGGTTCGAGCTTTTCAGGTTGAAGTTTCTTGACATAAGCATCGCATCCCCAAACTTTTAGAAACGATAGCTTAGGTTTCTTCCCAAACCATAATTCATACGGTGTCGTCTCAACGGATTTAGATGGTGCCCTATTTAAAATGAATGTAACTGTCTCTAGAGCGTATCCCCAAAATGATAGCGGTAAATCGGTAAGAGACATCATGGATCGCACCATATCTAATAGAGTGCGATTACGACGTTCGGACACACTGTTTCGCTAAGGTGTTCCAGGCGGCGTGAGTTGTGAAACGATTCCACATTTTCTTAAGTGTGTACCAAATTCGTGACTTAAATATTCTCCTCCACGATCTGATCGTAAGAATTTTATCTTTCGGTCATGTTGATTCTCTACTTCATTCTGAAATTCCTTGAACTTTTCAAAGGTCTCAGACTTGTGTTTCATCAAGTAGACATACCCATATCTACTCAAGTTATCAGTGAGAATGAGAACATAACGATATCCTCCGCGAGCCTCAACACTCATTGGACCGCACACATCGGTATGTATGATTTCCAACAAGTTGGTTGCTCGCTCCATTGTTCCGGAGAACGGAGTCTTGGTCATTTTGCCCATGAGGCATGGTTCGCATGTGTCAAATGATTCATAATCGAGAGACTCCAAAAGTCCATCAGCATGGAGCTTCTTCATGCGCTTGACACCAATGTGACCAAGGCGGCAGTGCCACAAGTATGTGGGACTATCGTTATCAACTTTACATCTTTTGGTATTCACGCTATGAATATGTGTGACATTACGCTCGAGATTCATTAAGAATAAACCATTGACCATAGAGGCATGACCATAAAACACATCTCTCATATAAATAGAACAACCATTATTCTCGGATTTAAATGAGTAGCCGTCTCGTATCAAACGAGATCCAGATACAATGTTCATGCTCAAACTTGGCACCAAATAACAATTATTAAGGTTTATAACTAATCCCATATGTAAATGTAGAGGTAGTGTGCCGACGGCGATCACATCGACCTTGGAACCATTCCCGACGCGCATCGTCACCTCGTCCTTCGCCAGTCTCCGCTTATTCCGCAGCTCCTGCTGTGAGTTAAAATATGAGCAACGGCACCGGTATCAAATACCCAGGAGTTACTACGAGTACTGGTAAGGTACACATCAATTACATGTATATCAAATATACCTTTAGTGTTGCCGGCCTTCTTATCCGCTAAGTATTTGGGGCAGTTCCGCTTCCAGTGACCCGTCCCCTTGCAATAAAAGCACTCAGTCTCAGGCTTGGGTCCATTCTTTGACTTCTTCCCGGCAACTGGTTTACCGGGCGCGGCAACATCTTTGCCGTCCTTCTTGAAGTTCTTCTTACCCTTGCCCTTCTTGAACTTAGTGGTCTTATTGACCATCAACACTTGATGCTCTTTCTTGATTTCAACCTCTGCTGACTTCAGCATTGAAAATACTTCAGGAATGGTCTTCACCATCCCGTGCATATTGTAGTTCATCACAAAGCTCTTGTAGCTTGGTGGGAGCGACTGAAGGATTCTGTCAATGACCGCCTCATCCGGGAGGTTAATGTCCAGCTGGGACAGGCGGCTGTGTAACCCAGACATTTTGAGTATATGCTCACTGACAGAACTGTTTTCCTCCATCTTACAACTATAGAACTTGTCGGAGACTTCATATCTCTCGACCCGGGCATGAGCTTGGAAAACTAGTTTCAGCTCCTCGAACATCTCATATGCTCCGTGTTGCTCAAAACGCTTTTGGAGCCCCGGTTCTAAGTTGTAAAGCATGCCGCACTGAACGAGGGAGTAATCATCAGCACATGTCTGCAAAACATTCAAATCGTCTTGCAGTGCTGGGAGAGCAGGTGGGTCACCTAACGGTGCTTCTAGGACATATTGTTTCTTGGCAGCTATGAGGATGATCCTCAGGTTCCGGACCCAGTCCGTATAGTTGCTGCCATCATCTTTCAGCTTGGTTTTCTCTAGGAACGCGTTGAAGTTCATGTTGACATGAGCGTTGGCCATTTGATCTACAAGACATATTTTGCAAAAAGTTTTAGACTAAGTTCATGATAATTAAGTTCATCCAATCAAATTATTTGATGAACTCCCACTCAGATTTGACATCCCCTTAGTCATCTAAGTGTTACACGATCCGAGTCGACTAGGCCGTGTCCGATCATCACATGAGACGGACTAGTCATCGTCGGTGAACATTCTCATGTTGATCGTATCTTCCATACGACTCGTGTTCGACCTTTCGGTCTCCGTGTTCCGAGGCCATGTCTGTACATGCTAGGCTCGTCAAGTTAACCCTAAGTGTTTTGCATGTGTAAAACTATCTTACACCCGTTGTATGTGAACGTGAGGATCTATCACACCCGATCATCATGTGGTGCTTCGAAACGACGAACTTTAGCAACGGTGCACAGTTAGGGGAGAACACTTCTTGAAATTGTTGTAAGGGATCATCTTATTTACTACCGTCGTTCTAAGTAAACAAGATGCATAAAACATAATAAACATCACATGCAATTATATAAAGTAGTGACATGATATGGCCAATATCATATAGCTCCTTTGATCTTCATCTTCGGGGCTCCATGATCATCTTGTCACCGGCATGACACCATGATCTCCATCATCATGATCTCCATCATCGTGTCTTCATGAAGTTGTCACGCCAACGACTACTTCTACTTCTATGACTAACGCGTTTAGCAATAAAGTAAAGTAGTTTACATGGCGTTCTTCAATGACACGCAGGTCATACAAAAAAATAAAGACAACTCCTATGGCTCCTGCCGGTTGTCATACTCATCGACATGTAAGTCGTGATTCCTATTACAAGAACATGATCTCATACATCACAATATATCGTTCATCATTCATCACAACTTCTGGCCATATCACATCACATGACAATTGCTGCAAAAACAAGTTAGACGTCCTCTAATTGTTGTTGCATCTATTACGTGGCTGCAATTGGGTTCTAGCAAGAACGTTTTCTTACCTACGAATAACCATAACATGATTTTGTCAACTTCTATTTACCCTTCATAAGGACCCTTTTCATCGAATCCACTCCAACTAAAGTGGGAGAGACAGACACCCGCCAGCCACCTTATGCAACTAGTGCATGTTAGTCGGTGGAACCGGTCTCACGTAAGCGTACGTGTAAGGTTGGTCCGGGCCGCTTCATCCCACAATACCGCTGAAGCGAGATAAGACTAGTAGCGGCAAGCAAGTTGACAAGATCTACGCCCACAACAAAATTGTGTTCTACTCGTGCAATAGAGAACTACGCATAGACCTAGCTCATGATGCCACTGTTGGGGAACGTTGCAGAAAATTAAAAATTTTCCTACGGTTTCACCAAGATCCATCTAAGAGTTCATCTAAGCAATGAGTCAAGGGAGTGAGTTTGCATCTACATACCACTTGTAGATCGTGTACGGAAGCATTAAAGGGAGCGGTGATGATGGAGTCGTACTCGTCGTGATTCAGATCACCGGAGATCCTAGCGCCGAACAGACGGCACCTCTGCGTTCAACACACGTACGGAGCGTGTGACGTCTCCTCCTTCTTGATCTAGCACAGGGGAAGGAGAGATTGATGATGATGGCTCCAGCAGCAGCACAACGGCGTGGTGGTGATGGAACAGCAGCACTCCGGCAGGGCTTCGGCAAGCACGTGACGGAGGAGGAAGAGGTGTAGCAGGAGGAGGGGGCGCCAGGACTTCAGGGTGCGGCTGCCCCTCTCCCCCCTCCCTTTATATAGGCCCCCAGGGGGGGCGCCGGCCCTGGGAGATTCAATCTCCCAAGGGGGTGGCGGCCAAGGGGGGAGGAGTGCCCCCCAAGGCATGTGGTGCGCCCCCCCACCCTAGGGTTTCAACCCTAGGCGCAGGGAGTGGGCCTAGGGGGGCGCACCAGCCCACTATGGGCTGGCTCCCCTCCCACTTCAGCCCATGGGGCCCTCCGGGATGGGTGGCCCCACCCGGTGGACCCCCGGGACCCTTCCGGTGGTCCCGGTACAATACCGGGTGACCTCGAAACTTTCCCGATGGCCGAAATACCACTTCCTATATATAATTCTTTACCTCCGGACCATTCCGGAACTCCTCGTGACATCCGGGATCTCAACCGGGACTCCGAACAACATTCGGTATACTGCATACTCATACTCATACAACCCTAGCGTCACCGAACCTTAAGTGTGTAGACCCTACGGGTTCGGGAGACACGTAGACATGACCGAGACGGCTCTCGGGCAATAACCAACAGCGGGATCTGGATACCCATGTTGGCTCCCACATGCTCCTCGATGATCTCATCGGATGAACCACGATGTCGAGGATTAGAACAACCCCGTATACAATTCCCTTTGTCATTCGGTACGTTACATGCCCGAGACTCAATCGTCGGTATCCCAATACCTCGTTCAGTCTCGTTATCGGCAAGTCACTTTACTCGTACCGTAATGCATGATCCCGTGACCAAACACTTGGTCATTTTGAGCTCATTGTGATGATGCATTATCGAGTGGGCCCAGAGATACCTCTCCGTCATACGGAGTGACAAATCCCAGTCTCGATCCGTGTCAACCCAACAGACACTTTCGGAGATACCTGTAGTACATCTTTATAGTCACCCGGTTACGTTGTGACGTTTGGTACACCCAAAGCACTCTTACGGTATCCGGGAGTTACACGATCTCATGGTCTAAGGAAGAGATACTTGACATTGGAAAAGCTCTAGCAAAATGAACTACACGATCTTGTGCTATGCTTAGGATTGGGTCTCGTCCATCACATCATTCTCCTAATGATGTGATCCCGTTGTCAATGACATCTAATGTCCATAGTCAGAAACCATGACTATCTGTCGACCAACGAGCTAGTCAACTAGAGGCTCACTAGGGACATGTTATGGTCTATGTATTCACACGTGTATTACGATTTCCGGATAATACAGTTATAGCATGAATAAAAGACAATTATCATGAACAAGGAAATATAATAATAACTCTTTTATTATTGCCTCTAGGGCATATTTCCAACAGGCTTCACACACGACGATAAACGATGAGATGTGAAGGATGGAATCCAGAGCTAGATCATGAAAATCTAGCCCGTAATAGAACATGATCCCCCTCACAAAGGGATCAGGACTAAAGCCTAAGCCTTGGAGGAAGTGGGAAACAAATACGACGCTCTCATTTGGTTCAGGAGTGGGGATGACCTGCCCTTGGGCAAGAAGCCTGTGCTGGATTTCGGCGGTCAGATACCTGGCCTCCCTGAGCTTCTCGATGTCCTCCTCTATGAAAGAGGAGGCCATCCACCGACCCTGAAGGTTGGATCCGGACATGATTGAAGGTCTGAAGTGCTTAAGCCTGAGCTTTGGGTGTTGGAACTCGAGGTGGGGGAAGGAGCAAGCGTGGGAAGAAAGGGACAGGCCTCGGTCCCTCTATAAAGGGGATGAATATCAAGCGTCCTCAGCTTGACCGTTTGGGACTTGCCTAAAATCGAGGAGTCATACCAACAGGCGTAGTTGGGTTACCCACACCCGTATTGATGAGAATCCCGCGATAAGGGAAACATGATCTCTACTTCGACAAGACGCGCCAATAAAACCGTCTCGCAACACGTGTAGTGGCAGGCTGGGAAAAACGGTTCGTAATGACCGGGCCGCGGCGTGATGTCACGCTAGGAAAAGTTGTCAGCAAATTAGATTTGTGGAGTATTATGCTCTCTACGGGGGTATGTGGAATTTATTTTGCAGAGCTGGACACGATCCTCGTATTCAAGATCTTCTATGCAGTATTCGGAGATGGAACCCGCCTTGCAATGCCGAAGACAATCTGCGCGCTGGACTCATCGTCATTGAAGCCTGGTTCAGGGGCTACTGAGGGAGTCCTGGATTAGGGGGTACCCGGACAGCCGGACTATATACTTTGGCCGCACTGTTGGACTATGAAGATACAAGATTGAAGACTTCGTCCCATGTCCGGATGGGACTCTCCTTGGCGTGGAAGGCAAACTTGGCAATTCAGATATGTAGATCTCCTTCTCTGTAACCGACTCTGTGTAACCCTAGCCCCCTCCGATGTCTATATAAACCGGAGGGTTTAGTCCGTAGGACGACAACAATCATAATCATAGGCTAGCTTCTAGGGTTTAGCCTCTACGATCTTGTGGTAGATCAACTCTTGTAATACTCATATCATCAAGATCAATCAAGCAGGAAGTAGGGTATTATCTCCATCGAGAGGGCCCGAACCTGGGTAAACATCGTGTCCCCAATCTCTTGTTACCATTAGCCTTAGGCGCACAGTTCGGGACCCCCTACTCGAGATCCGCCGGTTTTGACACTGACACCTATATATCGTGATTCCTAACAAAACAACAAATTTCAGAAAAACAATTTCAGATCTGTTGCCATACCTCGCACCACCAATGGGACAAGGAAGCTTGCACTGGCCTCGAGGTGCGCTTCTTCTCATCGACGCTGCTCCAATCTCCTCCTGCCTCGCTTGCCGCATCCTAGGCGGCCTCACAAACGTCTGGGATGGCTGAGATTGAGACTGGGAATGGTGTTCGACCGCAAAGATACTGCTGCCTAGCCAGTTATCAACCTCAAGGAAGCCGACATCCCGTCGCCCAGCACGTCAGGGGGGCTCCTCCAAGCGATTGGGCGCCGGAGTTTGGATCCGCCGCCGCCATGAATGAAGACGGCTAGGGCTAGTGAGTGAGCTCGGGGGGGAGTGAGGGGGGGACGGCGACGAGCGAGCCGGTCGGCCAGGTTAGTCCTGGTCCGACCGGGTACGACCGACGCGCGTGCCTAACGGGCAGCAGCGAGCGCCGTTAGCCGTTAGCGCGGCCGCTGTCCTGACAGGTGGGCCAGCCCTATTAGAAAAGTGTTTAAACGAGTTAAATCTGTCTTCAACTCGACTTGGTAGTTTTTTCTTTTTTGTCAAGAAATCAGCACTAATCTGGAGTTATTGGTCAGTTTTGAAAATGTGGTAGTTCTGTGGGACGGAAACGTAAAATGTGATAGTTTTTTCGCAAATACTCGCGTCGGGCTAGCAAGGTCTGTAACAAGAAACACCTACCTTTCTAAAAAGAAAAAAAGAAAAACAAGAAACTCCCATCTTTCTAAAAAAACTGATAAAAAACAAGAAACTACTATATTTCTAATTAGAGAAAGGGTAAACCAATAAGTGGTTGGATGGTTAGGAGAACTGTGGTATTCCCAAGGCATCAGGATTTAAGTTCTAGACTTGACTTGACATTGGTGATCGCATTTTCATGTATTTATTTCAGGCTTTTGGGCGATGTTTGTTCAGTGCGAGAAAACGTTCACCTCGACTACGAGGCGTCTCTGGTGTACTTCGTCAATCTCGAGATGTTATGGCAGCTCACTCTCTCAAAGGTGCTCGTATGGATAGAGTATGTTGTGCTTTCATAGGGATGAGTATATACTCATGTATATGAGCGACTTTGACTGTACTGTATTCAAAAGAATAGGAAAAAACCGATAAGAAAAGAAAAACAAGAAACTCCTACCTTTCCAAAAAGAAAAAAGAAAAACAAGAAACTCGCTCACTCACACTGGACCGGCGTCCGGCGACACGAGTCCAACAGCAGCGTTGATTGCCATTGCCATTGCCATGTACCGGGCCGGCGGCACGTAAAAGGGGAATCCCTTGCAACTTGCTGCATACACTCCTCCACACGCCTGGCCTATCTACCTGTATATGCGCGTCTGACCATGGCCGGACAGCCTCTGCCACGGCCACGGGCCTATAAAATGCCTGCCCCTCGTCATCCGTTCCATCCATTCAAAGTGCTCTGCTCCGCTCTGCTCTCTGCCCCGCCCGCCGGCTCATCTCCGCGCGCAGAGGCAGCGTCGCAGCGAGCACACCACCTTCGACCCCTCCTCCTCCCCGTAGCCTGCCGGCTCTTCCCGCCGCCTCGCTTGCGAGTGAGACGATGGCGAGGCCGTCGTCGTCGCCGATGGCGACGAGGCTGCCGCTGTTGCTTGTGCTGCTGTCGTCGCTGGCCCTGCAGGCGGCGGCGCAGAAGTACAATGCGGTGTACAGCTTCGGCGACTCGATCACGGACACGGGCAACCTGTGCACCAACGGCCGCCCCTCGGCGATCACCTTCACGCAGCCGCCCTACGGCGAGACCTACTTCGGGAGCCCCACCTGCCGCTGATCCGACGGCCGGGTCATCGTCGACTTCCTCAGCACCAAGTACGGCCTCCCCTTCCTGCCCCCCTCCAAGTCCACCTCCGCCGACTTCAAGAAGGGCGCCAACATGGCCATCACCGGCGCCACCGCCATGGACGCCCCCTTCTTCCGCTCCCTCGGCCTCTCGGACAAGATCTGGAACAACGGGCCCATCAGCTTCCAGCTCCAGTGGTTCCAGACCATCACCTCCTCCGTCTGCGGCAGCAGTGAGTGCTTTGCTCTTTCTTTTCTTTTCTTTTCTTTTCTTCACTTCCTTCAAAGCCCAGCCCACCATGTCTGCATGCTCTGCTCCTCCCTTAATACACCAGCAGCAGCATGATTTCCTGCTCCATCCAGCTGTCGCCACTGCCACTGCCATGCCGCTGCCGCCATTGATAAGAGCTTTACTGCTTTCCATGGGGCCTGGCGAATTGATTCGCTCATGCGTGTGTGTACGTGCCATCACTATTTTTGCAGGCTGCAAGAGCTACCTGGCCAACTCGCTCTTCATCTTCGGGGAGTTCGGGGGGAACGACTACAACGCGATGCTGTTCGGCAACTACAACACGGACCAGGCGAGCACGTACGCGCCGCAGATCGTGGACACCATCGGCGCCGGCGTGGAGAAGCTGGTCGCGATGGGCGCGGTGGACGTGGTGGTGCCGGGGGTGCTCCCCATCGGCTGCTTCCCCATCTACCTCACCATCTACGGCACCTCCAGCGCCGCCGACTACGACTCCCTCGGCTGCCTCAAGAAGTTCAACGACCTCTCCACGTACCACAACAGCCTGCTGCAGGCCAAGGTGTCGGCGCTCCAGGCCAAGTACAAGTCGGCGCGCATCATGTACGCCGACTTCTACGCCGGGGTGTACGACATGGTCCAGAGCCCCAGCAAATACGGTACGTGCGTACGTTCATACGTACATGATTTCATGTACACGTACTCTTTACGGACGCACGGGCTGGGGTTTGGCGGCTAGT
>NC_057813.1:10845381-10931472 GCF_018294505.1 Triticum aestivum
CATCACTGGCCGGTACTACAGTGGGCAACTGCAGTACTACTGCTCCCTTGAGCAGTACTACCGCATGCCACATAACCTATAGCATCCGGAGGCCTTCATATTTGCAAAGACACGGATAAAACGGATGGTGCTCTAAAGATGCGAGGGAAAGGTGGTGCAAAGGAACAGACGTGTACGTGATGATTCCACCCTAACCTTTCCAAAGCGAACCCCCTCTTAATAGTACGGCTTTTCTACGACTCAAATCTACCGAAAAGAAACGTAGAGAAACGCCGTCTTTGATATGCTTCGAGGGGCACCGAACCGTCTTGTGCCTAGACATGAGATATCTGAAATTCTCAATGCACATGATTAGTCCGCAAATGCATTGTCATCAATCTCCAAAACCACATAGGGAGAAATATGCCCTTACAAGTATCCCCGTGAGTCATACACATGGTCATTATACCAGTCTCCTCATTACCGGTTTTTTATGGACAGGGGGTGGCCTCTCCGGTTCCGGCAAAACCTATTTGGCGCCTTAAGCACCGCTTAAAGGCATTACATACATGACACACACCCACTCTACACTAGGTGTAGTAGCGGGCCAGCTCATATTCTTTTTGTTCTTTTTTTCTTCTGTGTTTTCCACCTAGGTTTTCAACATTTTTTATTTTCTTGTTTTTTTCTCATGTTTCTTTTTTAAATGCATGTACAGTTTTCAAAATCGATGAACTTTTTCAAAATTGATGAATAGTTTTTTTCCAATTCATAAACTTTTTTCAAGATAGATGAACTTGTTTTCATCGACAAGTTTTTTAATTTGTGAACTTTTTTCTTCCAAATTGATGTTTTTTTCTACTCCCTCCATTCCTAAATAGTTGTCTTTTTAGAGATTTCAAATGAACTATCACATACGGATGTATATAGACATATTTTAGAATGTAGATTCACTCATTTTGCTCCGTATGTAGTCATTTGTTAAGATCTCTAGAAAGACAAATATTTAGGAACAGAGGGAGTAATTCATAAACTCTTTTTCAAAATTTGACGTTCATTTTTTCAAAACTGATGATTTCTTTTTCAAATTTGTGAACTTCTTTCTATTTGTAAACTACCTTTTCAAATTCATGAGCATTTTTTTTATAGTTCCCGTGAAATTTCTTTTAATTTTTGCGAACAAATGAATTTATGAATTGATTTTATATATACTATAGAAAACCAAAGAGTCAGTTGTTTTCCTCGATTTCAGTAGCGAGACTCTGTTTTTGTTTTCCTCGATTTCAGTAGCGAAGCGAGCTAGTTGGGCCTTAGGCCGCTATACTCCGAGTACGGCACCTCTTCGGATCGGGCACTAACGCATGGGAGCTCCTAGTCGAGCGGTCCTATATGACGCATTTTGCGTCAAATTGACGTGCTTTCGCACAGAGCATGTTCTTGGCGGGCTTTGTGGGCCGCGCACGGGCGTTTCCTTTACGCGTTGTAAAAAAAACAAGAAAAAAGAGCTTCGGGGTGGGAATCGAACCCACGACCAGCGCCAAACACGACCGCAAAGCTAACCACTGCGGCAAGCTAACAATAGTGAAAGGTATGGAACATAATATTTATTAGAAGCGGATGGCAACGGCAAAGTTGAAAGAAAAAATTCCCAAAACGTGTGTGCATGGCTTCGAACACAAGACCTCAAGTGAGTGAACCATGTCGCTAGACACTGAGTTCATAGATATGTTTTGCCTAAAATACCACCTCAGTTAATATAAACTATAGGCGGCAAAAAATTAAACTTTTTAAAAAATTTAAAAGTGTTTTTTCATAACGGTAAATATATATAGAAAAAAGAACATTTTCAAAAATTTATAACCAACTTTTAGAAACACGAACATTTTTTTGTGAAACCTAACTGTTTTCTAAAACGTGAACAATTTTTAAATAAATTGAGTATTTAATGACATTGTGATTTTATTAAAAGGAACATTTTCTAGCATTCATAAACATTTTTTGAAACACGGATATTTTTCTGAAATTGTGAAAATATTTATGAAATGCAAACATATTTTGACTTCCTGTATATTTTCTCAAACATGAGCATCTTATGAATGAAATTCTGCACCTATTTTCAGAAAGAGAACAAATTTTGAAATTCCCGAACATTTTCTGAAAACATGAACATAACAAAATTTGAAAATGAGACCATTTTTCTAAAATTACTGAATATTTTTTAAAACATGAACAATTTCATTAAGTTTTGAAAAAAAATAAAAAAATAAAAATTTATGATATTTGTAAAAAGACTTTTTGAAACATGAACATTTTTTAAAATTATGAAGAAAATTTGAATGCGAGAACATTTTTTTAAAATTACTGAACATTTTCAAAACACGAACATTTTTTAAAATTGTGAACGAATTATGAAAACAAGAATATTTCATGAAATTTCTGAAAAGAATTTTTGAAATGCGAACATTTCCTGAAATTTTGAACAAACCTTGAAAATGAGAAATTTTTTTTTAAATTGTGAACAAAATATGAAAACAAGAACATTTTATGAAATTTCCAAAAAATACTTTTTGAAACACGATCATTTTTTGAATTTCTGAACAAAATTTTAAAACGAGAAATTTGTTGAAATTTCTGATATATTTTTTGAAATTGGGAGCCAATTTTGAAACGGAGAACAAATTTGGAAGTGCGAACAATTTCTTCAAGCACGAACATTTTTTGAATATTGAGCACAAATTTTGAGACAGAGAACAAATTTGAAAAATCCTGAACAAATTTGGAAGCGCGAACATTTTTTGAAAACGTGAACAAAAAACTTTAAATCTGGTACATTTTATGAATTTCGGAAGTTTTGAACTTTTCTGTCTAACAAGAACAAATTTTGATTTTTGAGAACAGTTTTTTTTAAACTGAACATTTTATGTAAACACAAACAAAATTTGAATATTTTTATAACAAAGAGGAGAAAATAAAATGAAATAACAAACCAAAGAAAGAAAACAAATAGAAAAAATAAGAAGAAAAGAAATAAGAAACAGAAATAACTAAAAACGAAAAGAAGAAGAAAAATTCGAAAATATAAAAAATAATATTTTTTAAAAGCAAGAACATTTTTCGAAAATTAAAAACAAATCGGAATATGTACATAGTTTAAATAGATAAAATAACATTGAAAAAAGAACAAGAAAACAAAAACGAAAAAAAGAAAAGAAAAAGAAATTAGAAAAAGAAACAGAAAAAAAGAAACGGATAAAGAAAAAGAAGAAACAGAAATGAGAAAACAAAAAACAAAAAAAAAGAAAGGAAAAACCGGTTTAGTGAACCTTCTAGAAGGTTCCCAAAACCACAAAAAACCGGCTGGAAAACTCTAGAAGATTCCCAAAACCGGAAACACTGGAACACGTTAAATGGGCCGGCCCAAGGGTAGCGCTCGATCGCTGCCTCCGTGCGACGCGTCGACTGTTTGAAGCAACGAGCGTCCAATAGGAAATTCCCTCCTAGTCGGCGCTGCAAGCGCCGGTTAGCGCTCGCAGCGGGAGCTAGCGGGCCGGCCCAATCGAGGAGAAAAAACAGTAAAAGATTACGATGCAAAAAAACTGGAACTCGAACCCATCACCTAAGGGCTATCAACCTAACGCCCAAACCACCAGACCGAGGCGCTTAGCTTGTCAATTACCAGAAACGAGGTAGATTTGACCATTCCTCTACAGATATATAATATACCCAGAGTTAATTATTTGAAAAAGAAATTCACAAAAAAAAACCATGAATATGAAAAATGGTTCGTGAAAAATGGAAAAAGATCATCAATTTCGAAAAAACCTTCATCCATTTTGAAAAAGTTCACAAATTTGAAAAAAAGTTCACTGTTTTCAAAGAAAAGTTCATCGAATTGGAAAAAAGTTCATCAAATTTCCAAAAAAAGTGCATGGATTTTTAAAAAAAAGTTCATTGAATTGAAAAAAAGTTCATCGATTTTCAAAGAAGTTCATCACAATTTGAAAAAGTTCATGGATTTCAAAAAATATATCGATTTTGAAAAAAAAAGGTTCACAGATCTGAAAAAAGTTCATCAATTTTCAATCGGATTTGAAAAAAATTCATCAGATCTAAAAAAAGTTCATCGAATTGGAAATAGTTCATTGGATTTGAAAAAAAAAGTTCATCGGATTTAGAAAAGTTCATCGATCTTTAAAATAAGTTCATCAAAATGTTAAAATGTTCATTCATTTTGAAAAGAGAGTTAATCAATTTTGAAAAAAAGTTCATTGAAATTGAAAAACAATCATCAAACTTGAAAAAAATTCACTGAAATTAAAAAAGTTCATTGATTTAAAGAAAAAGTTCACGAATTGGAAAAAAATGTCGTCTATTTCGAAACATTTCACGCATTTAAGAAAAAAGGAAACAGGAAACAAAAAAAAGAAAGGGAAAAAAACATGGAGAACATAGTGGGCATTTCCTGCATGTATAAGAAGGATGAAAGGAGGTTTATATTCACGAGTGGCGTAGGTGGCGTAGTGGTTAGTGGAGGGATCTAGCAACAGAAACATTGCTGGTTCGATTCCTGGATACGCACACCCTTTGCCATCATCTAACTTCGCAAACCGGCGCCTGCAGCGCCAAATAGGGACTACCCTAACGCATTGCGTGGTGTGGCGGTGCACGACAGTACGCAACCGATGGACATGCTGCAGGCTGCTGCTGTGCTCCCAACGAGTTGTAGCCGGATTCAGGCGCCCAGTCAAAATGGATCAGGTAATCGCGTACTAAAGGTAAATCAAATGATTTAAACCCACATGGATCCTCAAGATTGATGTTACGACATCTCCAATGTTGACCTGCAAATTTGCTTCCGTATCTATCCGCAGTTACAAATACAGAAGGCGGGCATCCAACGCTACGCTCATACATTTCAACCATTATTTGTACTAAACGGACGAAATTCATGCAAACACAACAGATTTTTATAAACCGAATGTAATATATTATATGTTGGACAATCTTTAACTAAAATCTACTAAAAACCAAATCTAAATGATCGCCGACGTTCATTCCCCATGTCCGGCCAAGAGCCCCGAGAACTGAAACTCCAGCTCTTGCCTTCGTCTTCTCCAGTTCCGCCTCGATGCTCTCCAGCTCCGCCTCTGTAGCCTCCGCCTCCGCCTCCGCACCTGTGAGCCCTGGGAAGTGAAGTTGTCCACCTCCACGTCACCGCCAATCGGCTAATTGGCTGACGATGTTCAGTCCACCAAGCTTGGCTTCAACGGGAGGGGAGGACCAGTGGCCTTCTTGGGACACGAGCGGCGGTCGTCTACCATGCACTGCTCTTCATCGCTGCTGGTGGCGCCCGCGGATGTGCCGACTTCATGGTCATGGTGGCGGGCAAGGCTTCGGCGGAGCTGGCGATGTCCTCCTCATCGTTGCTCTTGCTGAACACCTGATCCGCCGCCTCGTCCATCTCTTGTAGGCGGCCTCCGATTCCTCCTCATGGAGACGGAACCGCTAGCGGTTGCGGCGGATGTCGCGGACGGAGAGGTAGTTGTCGAGCAATGCCCCCTGCTCCGCCACGTGGAAGCTTTCAGTTTAGACAAAAATACATAAATAAAAATGATTGTGAAACGATGAAATGATTATATAGTACTACGGAGCAAACTACACACATACGTGGATCCTACTACCATAAAGGCCTACGGTGGGATAAACATGATTTATTGCGACCCCCATAAGAGAACATGGTCCAAAGAATTAAAAAATACCCCCCTTCGCGCGCCTTCTCTATTCAGTAGTCAATAGTAACTTTGTAGGACATGGAACACTAGCGAGTAGAGCTACAGGACTGCAATGTGGCATTCCTCCCATCATACAGTAAGCTACATGGTTGGAGCAAAGCTTGCGAGGGCCACTTGATTTTTACTAAGTACATCAGCTGTAACCATACTATAGGTTTCTACTTGATAATATGATCATTTGTTGCACATATATATGCTTATATTTATGTACTGTTGTCAAATTACTTGGAGTGATGCTACTAGTGAACCTAGGAACATCCAATTTCCTCATGAAAACAAGTATCACTTTACATTTACATGCAATTTTATTTTCTACAATAATTTATTCCTAAAATACAAAAGAAAAACATTCTACCAAATTATATGCTCGTAACTTGTTGCAAATAGGAAAGATAGTGAGATTTTCACTAGAGTTGTTGGGAACACAAGTGAAGTTCTTGTTCTATGTTGTAGTGTTGTTGATTGGTCCTAGGGGTGTTGCCTCTAAGGATACATTGGTTCTCTAACCCTTGCACTTGGGGGGGGGGGGGGGGGGGGGGAATCGCTGCCAAAAGAGTGATTCCTTAGAGCATGGTCCTACTATTTCATTTTCTTTATAGTAATGTACATGTGGATATTTACAAAGGGAGAGGGACAAATTATAAATGATCTAACCAAGTCTGCATTTGCCCCCGAAGACTAGACTTGACCTCCTTCATGACCATGGAGAAACTCTCCTTGAAGACAAAGAGACATAGATTCATCATCCATCTCTCTAATGTAATTGTCAAAGATAATTTTGTTCCAGTGCTCTCATATGTTCCAGTGTAGTGGACTGGCGGTAAACACTGTACTTTTTGTGGAAAGATGAAAGTATCAAACATCTTCTCTTTGAGGGTTCGGTGACCAAACAGATATGGGGTGTTTTGTAATTTTCTTTAGGTTTCAAATTTGTGTTGACTAGTGTCCAATATCTATTAAGATCTTGTTTTCCTATTTTTGGCAAAGATAAGAAAATGTCAGTGGTTGTTGATGTTGATGTTGTTGTTGTCTGTTGGACTATATGGAGATGTCTAGTAATAATTCTTGTTTTGAATACAAAAGGATGCATGATCCTTTTATCCTGATTTATTTGGTAGAATATTGGTTTAATTATTAGCCTATATCGCAGACAACACAAAATAATCGTCAAAGGAAGCTGACTTGGGGGGAAACTCTTCGAGCGTGTGGCAAATGAAATCTTTGGCGTCGTGGAGTTTAGGGAGAACGATCCGATCCACTTTATTATACTTTTTTATATACTTAACTGGAAATACATGAACACACATGTAAGCATTCTAAGATGACATGATCTGTTAGTCCCTTCTCTCAATTTGTGCCTTCACATTACTCTATGGGTTTGATAGAGTAAAAGATCAAACATTTGCATGTTTGATTGACTTTGAATGTTTCGAAGGGTTTGCATTGGCCATCCACCCAAAAAAGGTGAAAACCTAGATGCCGGGAACCTCTCTTTGCAAGGTAGGTCATCAAAAGGCTTCTTTGTCATCGAGCCCATGGGGAAGAAAACCAAGAACACTAAATGATGAAACATGATCACCAACCATCATATCAAACTTGGCACCACAATGTCAATAGGACAAGTAGCCACTGCTGTAATCCGTCGAACATAAATCGTTAGGCCATCATCACCACGTCTCAATGGCAGGATGTGCATCACCACGACCGATGGAGCATCTCCAGGACGGCCACTACGTGCGGGTGCGGAGCCGCGTGCACGGCACGTACCTGCTGGGCGTCGATGAACGCGGCTTGGGTGGTGCACGTGTACCAGCACCCCGAGCCCCGAGGCGTGTCTGCCGTACCTACTCCTCCACAGCGCCGCCTACGGCCAGTACCTCGCCGCCACGAACGTGCAGGCGCCGCAGGGCCACCACAGGCACCGCGTCGAGCAGCGGGGCTGCGACCATCCGGAGGTGGATCTAATCCCTTGGCGGGCCATCCGGACGGAATCCGGAGACGAAGTCTACCTCGACCACTTCCACGGCGGCTGCCTCCGCGCCAACTGGAACACCGGCGTCAGCGTCAGCGTCGACGACCCCGACAACCCCAGCCCGACGACGCGCTGGGTTGTGGAGCCCATCCCCGCCACGCGGAGCATGCCTCGCCTTCCACTTCCACGTCCGATTGGGGTGAGTCCGCCATGCCCGCTTCTTGATTCTTCCCGAATTTGCGCGAATTGGGTTCTTGGATGCATCGGAATTTGACCGCAAAGATTGCAAATCGTGTTAATTTCATTCTGTTGGGAGAAATTCTTGGCTCAGATTCGTATTTGATCTCCTGATCGATGGTTCTTTGCGACTCAGCTGCACGACGAGTTGCTGTTGCGGGAAATCACGTACGTGTGGCCGAACGTCGAGGGGGCCCTCGTCAACCATGACGTGTTCTGCTTCATGGGGAGGTCCGTGTTCCGGCTGAGGCACGAGCTGGCCCGGCGGCGGCTGGTGGACGTCTCTCAGCTCGCCATGTGCCTCCCCACACGTTATGGCCGTTTTTTCCCACTCGTCGTCGACCTGCCCCGCAACCAGGAGGCCCTCATCGTCGTCGTCGACGTCGCGGGGACGGCTGGTGAGAGGCCCTCAACTTCCTACTCTTTTCCTTTGGCAAGAAACTCGTCTGGCACTCTCTGGAACTTTTCCGGATATTTGCAATAGTCTGAAAAACAGTTTACTGAAACTGGTGTCGTCTGAAACTTTGGATAATCTGTTTCAGTTAGGACCTATATATGACTTGGACATAGTCTGAACTGCTGTAGTAGGGTTATAGAAATCAGTAAAAGTTGTTGAATCGAATCAGTAGGTGGGTCAACAGGGACGGCATTATGTCTGTTGGATTTATGGACCGATGCTAGTGGAAAGCCCAAATCAGTATCAGTTCAGTCTGAACCCAAGTCATTTTTCGTAAGTACTGAACCTGGAAACAGTTGGTTTTTGATGCTACTGTGCTTTGATTCAGATGATTTAGTTTTGCAATTAGATGCTACTGTGCTAGTGGAAGACTTTGGAACTTGAAAACCCAAATCAGTTCAGTCTGCTAGTTTCAACTTCACAGAGAAGACAATGATGTCTACCCCCTCTGTCCCACAATATAAGATCGTTTTTCAAGTTAACATAGATTGAAAAACGTTCTTATATTCTGGGACGGAGGGGGTATTTCTTAGCCTAGCTAGTGTGATTTGTATCGTTTAACGTGTGGACAAAATTCAGGTTGTATGGCAGAGCACATTACATTGTGTTGAGATTTTCTTATTTGAACTTGTTGCAGTACCCGTGAGACATGATGCCTAACTGCTTAACTATTTTTCTGCCAATCCAGGCCACGCGGCACTGCGGTACGCGGATGTCGATGCATGGTAGAGAGAGACCCGTAGAAGCCGCCTTCCTGTCCACCTCTTCAGAGTATCGCCGCCTCAGTTCTAACTTGTAAGGCATGGGTTCAGGAAAACCTAGCAGTTGTAGTGTTTGTGCTAGCTAAACTTGGTCGGTTCTGTTCCCCTGACAGAACATGTTGGTGTTGGCATTACGGTTCTCAAATTCAGAAACTGTTTGAACAATGAGGCTCTGTAATGGTTGCTCCCTTGTTCGTTGACAGCACTGAATACTGATGTGGTGGTTCTTGCAGCGAGTTGGGCCACTTGAGTTTACAGTTTCAATCGTACAACAGAAAATATAGTTGATATCCTGTTTGTTGGTTATGTGCAACAAAAACATTTGTTGATATAGTGTTTATGTGTCTTTAAATGTCCATGTAAGTCAATAAATTGTCCACACATTTCAAAAAAAAATATTAGTATATTATTTTTTTGCGAGGTAAATATTCATGTAATTTTAAGAATTGTTAGTTCACTTTTGGAATTATGTTCATGTATTCGTAAAAAATACTGAGTCACTTTAAATTGTTCACGCATGTCAAATAATCCTCTAATTTAAAAAGGCTCCAGCCATTTTACAATTTTAATAAGTGTAATTTGCGAAGCTTTAGAAAAGTGTTTGCGGAGCTTTAGAAAAGTGTTTGTGCTTTTCAAGAAAATGTTGTTGTAATTTGAAAAGAGATCGCCTTTAAAAAAAATAAAAATCCACTAACGGTATTACCATAACATGATCCAATCAACTGCATCCAAATGGTCGTGCGAAAATCAATACCTATCCTAGTACTGATTTTATTGACCGTCGAGGCGTCGATGTATAGCTGGTAAACTGTCCGCTTCTATGTAATTCTGCCTTATTTTTGTATGAGTGGGAACTTGGGAGCCATTAAACATCAATCACATCAGAGTCATTGTTAGGAGGTTTACAATACGAAGTGCATATATGGTGATTGGTCTGTGGTATGATCCCCTGATCCCGTACTATGTGGCCTGGAGGCATAAGATTGAGCATGCTCAGTTCACATTGAAAATTATGCAAAGGACGCCCTGATTTATTTCGTAGTTCAGTGACTAAGTGCATATTTGTATTCGCCTCTTCTTCTCGATACGACATTTTTACCCCACCACCGCCGGTTAGATTATGTTCTACTGCAATCGGTCACCATGGCGCATGCCCCCTCCACTGTTGGCTGCCCTAATCCAGAGCAGCCTATAGGGCCATCACACATGTGCCAAATAGTTTGCTCAGAGGTGGTCCGAACTGCTGAGAGTTCCATGCGAGCTGAGACAGACCTCTTCCCGCTGCCGTTTGAGTCTTTCTCTTCGATATCTCTGTTGTTTCCTGGTGTTTGCATTCCTGATTTTGATTGTTTGATTTATGGGTTGGATGTTGGCGATGTGGGAGTCGAAGTTGTTCGGGTAGTTCCCATCCAAGCTACCCGAGTGGGGTAACATGACACATGTCTTGACGGCGCTGACAACTACCATAGCACATGTCCAATCGCCGTCGGCAACTGAGTTTGATCTAGCGGAACATTAAGGTTGGAAAAAAGATAGGCATAGGCGAGGCGGTTGGCTATTGCTTAGTGCCTAGGCAATGCTTAACCACTCAAGGCATGGCCTAGGCGGTCGAGTATTATGTGTGGATTGAAGCTTTTTCCCTTTCCCAATGACCTAAGGAGAATTGCATGGTATACAGATTGTTATGGAAAGGCCTTATTTGCACCTCTTAAGCAAGAACTCATGTGACTCACATGATCTTGAAGAACTAGAATTGACTGTAGGGTTTCTCCATGTAAATGTTAGCTATGGCCATCCAACGAGACACTTCCGCTGGCAGTGCTTCTTTTTATTTGAAGATGACATCATCAAGATCGTATTCCGTCAAATCCAACCTCTGCATCATGGCCTCAACATCGCTCGCATCTCATCCGAGCTCGAAGCCTTTCCATCCATGATGTTCCCTAGCCCGAAAGATTTAATCTACCAGACCCCTAAGCACTCCACCTCATACCAGAAACCAGACAAGACCGGGCAGTTTGAGCGTGATCTGCAAGGGGAAAACCGGAGTGAGGGGATGAGATCCCTACGGTGGCGCTGGTCGTCGCCGAGAGGAACTGGAACCCTAGGGAGAGGGAATTTCTTAACTCGCATTGTGCGCGGCACCTGGACGAAGAAAATGGTTCATGATTTTTTTTAGCTTTTTAGGGTTTTTTTAGCTTATATATAAGCTGGCAAAGAGTGAAAACAACGATTTTTCTTTTTGAAAAGGACTGTGCTAACGACCAGTCGACTGGTCGTTAGCGACAGATCCGCACGACTAGTTCCTACGTGATCGCTGACTTCCCACGCTCGCTTTTCACTAATTTTTTTCCTTCTCTCAAAAACCGTGGTAAATCGCTAGTGGTTTTTTCTGGTTTTTCACCGCATAATATGATAATAAAATAAAAGTGCTTGAAAGAGGATTCAAACCTAGGTCTATGCGATACCTATTGAGCCTAATAACCAACTAAGCCACCTTTTGTTGTTGTCTATTGTGGATAAACAATATTATTTGAACCTTTCTTATTTCTGCCATATCAGAAAAAAATAAAGTTGGCTTGGTAACTTTGGCATGACCAGTGTGATAACTATGGCATGAGCAACATGATAATTATACCATGATAAGGCTGATAACTACAGTACAAGAAGGTTAAGGCATGAGGAAGTATGGTAATTTAACACATAAATTACCGATGAAAATGTTTAAAAAAACTTTTTTTCCCCTAGATGAAAGATACCATGGTGTTTAAAACGTAAGATATTAGTTATCAAATCTGTGATGTATACATTATCATGCTTTTCACATAGAAATTACCGGGTGTACATCTTTCAACAAAAAAATTCAGGTCAAAAATTATAATGGCGTTTGTATGTGAGTTATCAGCTTAGTATGTGTCTATTAACAAGCTATTTACATATAAATTACCGAGGTTGCCCCCCCTCCCCACCCCTCGCCACAGTCGCCACATTTACCAGGGTCGGGTACATAAATTATCAAGTCCGCGATGTGTGAGTTATCATGTTATTTGCATAAGAGTTATCATTGTATGATTCAACAACTCCTCCCACCCTACCCCCGTTGATAAAGTTATCAAGATTGGGTACATAATTTATCATTTCTACGATGTGTGACTTATCATGTTATTTGCATAGAAGTTGCCGTGGTATGTTTCAATGACTCCCCCCCCCAACCCCAACCCACCGACAAAGTTACCAGGACTGGGTACATAATTTAATGTCTATGATGTGTGAGTTATCATATTATTTGCATAGAAGTTATCGTGTTATGTTTCAACGACTCCCCCACTCCGACCCCTCCGACAAAGTTACCAGGACTGGTACATAATTTATCATGTTTACGATGTGTGAGTTATCATGTTATTTGCATAGAAGTTATCGTCTTACGTTTCAATGACACCCCCACCCCGACCCCTCCGACAAAGTTATCAGGTCTACCATGTATGAGTTATCATGTTATTTGCACAGAAGTTACCGTGGCATGTTTCAGCGACTTGCTCCACCCCCACCCTCGCCGACCAGGTTTATCAGGACCGGGGTACATAAGTTATCAGGTCTGCCATGTTTGAGTTATCATGTTATTTGCACAGAAGTTACCGTGATATGTTTCAACAACTCCCCCACCCCCACCCTCGCCGACAAAGTTTTTACGACCGGGGTACATAAGTTATCAGGTCTATGAAATTTGAGTTACCATGTTATTCGCACAAAAGTTAACGGGGGATATTTCATCACCCCCCGCTCCCGGTCACCAAAGTTACTAAGACCGGGGGTACATAAGTTATCAGGTCTGCAATGTGTGAGTTACCGTGTTATTAACATAAAAGTTACCGTGGGTATATTTCATCACTCCCCTAGACAAAAGTTATCAGGACCGTGTCACAATACTTATCAGGTTTGCAATGTGTGAGTTACCATGCTATTTCCATAAAAATTACCGGGGGATATCTCGTTAACCCCTCGTCCCGCCAATACCGGGGAAAAAAGTCCATTTTACTAGTGCCACATCAGCAGAGGGAGGAGAAAAACCAGCCAGGGGGTGTTTTGACCGGTTTGGGTTTGTTTGGGGGGGGGGGTAAAAGAAGCCAAAAATAGATCCCACTTTATTCATGGCAGTAAAATGAACTTCTTTCATACAGGGGTACAATAAGTTATCAGATCTATGATGTGTGAGTTACCATGCTATTCCAATAAGCTTACGAGGTGGATATTTCATCAACTCCCCCTCCCAATCGCCAAAGTTACCAGGAGGTACATAAATTATCAGGTCTGTGATGTGTGAGTTATCATGCTATATACACACACAAAAGCGATTTCATCACCCCCTCCATCTCGCCAAAATTACCTCATTGTCATCAACTTGAGACTAGTTGGTAAAAATAATCTACTTAAGTGCGGAAAAGATCGGACATTGCAGTAACTTTTGTGCAAACCTAGAAGAGGAGACATGTTAAATAGCCTATTTACTTTCATTTGTTCAAGAAGACGGAACGTACATGAGGTGGTTGGCTAGTAAAGTTATCTCATAAGATGTACAAGTGTAGATAAGTCATCGGACTAGAAAAGAATAAGAAAACAAATGCCAAAATGGTAAGAAAAAATAGTGTAAAAAAGGAAAAGAAAGAAAAAGGTTTATTTTTCACCCCGTGTTATAGACATGTACAAAAGATTGCTGACCTACTTGTAAACACAAGCTAATTGTAGGCCAGTTGGTTACCTACCTTAGTTATCTACTCCCGCGGGAAATAGCGAATCGTACGGGAACTTCTCGTTTTGAAAATGAGAAAACAACTTTTTTTTTTTGGAGGGAGAATGAGAAAACAACGATTAGCCGTGCTGTATGCCGCTGGCCGGAATTCCGTAGCCCAACGATTAGGCCCTGGCCCGCAAGCCCACCTAGTGCCGAAAGCTGAACCCGGCACCTTGAAATACTCCGCCTTGGCGCCCGAGCGTAACCGTCCCAACCAACAGCCTTCGCTCCTCCTCTTCTCCCCATCGCCGGAGCGCCAAGAAACCAAGAACCTCCTCTTCCCTGCAGCGGTCGAGCGCACGCGACCGATGGAGCAGTTCCATCACGGCCACCACATGCGGCTGCGCAGCAGCGAGCTCGGCACGTACCTGCACGCCGACGAGGACGGGCATGGCGTCTCCCTCCACCGCCGCCGGGCGTCGATGAAGGCGGCTTGGGCGGTGCACTTGTACCATCCACCCCAGGCGCAGGTGCAGTACCTACTCCTCCACAGCGCCGCCTACGGTCGCTACCTCGCCGCCACGGACGAGCCGGCGCCTCAGGGCCACCGCGGGCGCCGCGTCGAGCGAAAATATATTTTAGAGCATATGCATCCAGGCCCTCTCTATCTAGCCATCCATTTTTTGCTTTAAGATCCGTGCAAGTACATTTCTCTTTTTTGTTTCTCCCACATAGAACATATCTTGAAGTTCAAACCTATGCGGCGTGACAAAGCTTTCTGAGTAGAATCTAGGATAAATCGTACAGATTTTTTTGTCAAACATAAATATACAAAATACGTTTTTTTTGATTAAAAAATCATATTTTTAGTATTTACGTCGGACAAAAAAATCTGAAAGATTTATCCTAGATTCTAGTTAGAAAGCTTTGCCATCCTGCATAGGTTCCAACTTCAAGATATGTTCTATGTGGGAGAAGCAAAAAAGAGAAAATTTTGTATAGAAACTTAGTTGTATCGCACGGATCTTAAAGCGATATTGGAGAGCTAGGATAGCAGGGCCTGGATGCATATGCTCTAAAAATCCACGTCCTCCGGAGGCGGACGCGCAGGGGATCTTCTGGCTGGCCGTCCTGACGGCGTCCGGAGACGAAGTCTTCCTCTGCAACTTCTACGGCGGCTGCCTCCGCGCCAACGGGAGGTACCGCCCCTGGAACAACGGCGCCAGTGTCGAAGACGTCGACATCAACGACATCGGCAGCCTCAGCACGATGATGCACTGGGTGGTGGAGGACATCCCCGCCAGGGAGATCACGCCTCTCCTTCCACCTCCGGCTTGGGTGAGTCCCGTGCCCGCTTCTTGATTCTTCCCGAATTTGACCGCGAAGATTTGCTTGATTCTTGGCTCTGTTTCTTTGATTTCTCCAATTCTTGATCGCATTATCGAGCTCTTTGATCTGATTCTTGGTTCTTTGCGACTCAACTGCAGCTTCACCTCCCCGCCGTCATATCGCCGTCGCGGATGATCGTGTACCTGTGGCTGGACGCCGACAGGGCCGTCATCAGCGAAGGCTCGTTCATGTTCAGTGGGAGGTCCGTGTTCCGCCTGAGGAGCGAGCTGGTCAGGTGGCTCGCCGACAACGACATCGCAATCGTGGACGCCCCCGACCTCGTCATGTGCCTCCCCACCCGTGATGGCCGCATTTTCCCACTCGTCGTCGACCTGCCCCGCAGCCTCCAGCCCCTCCACATCATCGTCGTCATCGTCGGGACGCCTGGTGAGAGCCCCTCCATATCCTCAACTTCCTACTCTTCTCCTTTAGCAGGAAACTTGTCCGGATATTTTGCAGTTCTTTAAAGTCTGAAATTACAGCAGTCTGAAAAATGGTTTACTGAAACTCTTCATAGTATTTGCAGTAGTCTTCAACTTGTCCGGATAGTTTGCAGTCTGAAAAATAGTTTACTGAAACCGGTGTAGTCTGAAACTTTTGCTAATCTGTTTCAGTCAGGAGTTAAGACCTGGAAATAGTCTGAACTGCTGTCGGATCATAGACATCACTAAAAGTTCCTGATTCAAAGTCACTAACAGATATTCAAAGTCACTAACAGTTCTTCAATTTAATACTAGAAAACCCAAATCAGTTCAGTCTGCCTAGTTCAGCTTCACAGAGAAGATAATGATTTCTGTTTTTTAGCCTACTGTAATTGTTTCGAGTAACAATGATCTTCACAGACAAAATTCAGGTTCTGTCCCACAGCACATTGCATTGTTTTGACCTTTTGTATATCAGCTTCCTTTATGATCTTCTTATTTAGACTTGTTGCAGTACCTGTGACACATGACGTCTAACTGCTTAACTAATTTTCTGTTAATTCAGCTCATGCGGCGCTGCGGTACGCGGATGTCGATGCAGAGTAGAGAGATACCCCTAGAAGTCGCCTTCCTGTCCACCTCTTCAGAAGTTTCGCCGCCTCGACAACATTATAATCCAGTTTCTTTCATAGAGATATGGCTTCAGAAAAACCCAGCAGTTCATTTGTTCCTGCTAGTTAAACTTGGTCTGTTCTCCTGACAGTAGGATACCTATTTGGTTTGCCATCACGGTTCTAAAACTCTGAAACCGTTTGAGCAATGGTGCAGTGACTTTAGTCCGTAATGCATTGACAATGGCCACTACTTCAGCGTGGCTAGCTGCATTTCTCTTAGGTGTCGACACAGTTTCAGTATAACAGAAAATGAAGTTATTTTCTTGACAGAGAACTGTTTTCTCTGAAACACATTTGTAGATATACTACTAGTATATTCCAAGCAGACCGAGGGCTGAGGAGAGTTTGCAGTACAGTGGCGATTAGTTGGCAAGAAAGCCAGAATGCAAAACCAGACGACATCGAACAGAAATCTTCCACAACGTCGCAAGGTTTCTAACAGATCACAGCTGAACAGCGCAGTCTGGTTCCACATAGGATAGCAGACTTGTATTTGAAAAAATCTCCATGGAATTAAAAATCCGCTGTATTTAAAAAAAATATTTAATTAAAAAATCTGTACTCTAATTTTTTTTTCATGTATTTAAAAATACATTTGCGTAATTTTAAAAAGTGCTTATGATCTGTTTTAAATGCCCGTGTAATTCAAGAAGTGTTTTCCCGCAGAAAAAAAGAAGTGCTCACACATTTCAAAATAAGTCTTATAATTTTAAGAGGTGTTCATTCATTTTATTTACAATAACGTTCATGTATTTTTTTTAAATGACATGTAATTTTAAAGATTTCACGCATTAAAAAAAAGTCAACAAATGTACTATCGCGTACGATCGATGGGCCGAGCTATAATCCGGTCGCACTCCAGTACGATAGGCTGACATTTGGGCCCGACCAGATCGAAACCTCCCCAAGATATACTGAGCAAGGTGCAACTCACCCGGTTTGAATGCTGACCTGAATATGGTGGTTCAACTTATTTTGGAGGAATATATGATTGATTTTTCTACTAGTTTGCCAGAGGAACTGTTATTCACATTGTGCTGGATTGTAATGAAACTGTCTGAAGAACAGTTTCCTGAAATTGTTGTATTCTGCAACTGCTGCTAATCTGCTTCAGTTAGAACTTGGGAGCTATCTAGATTATTGTATTGGATATAAGTAGAAGGAGTTGAATAGAAATAGTTGGTATTTGGTTTAGTTGTACAGATGATGGAAGGTTGTCTGAAGCTAATTGGTCTACATTAGTCACATATTCACACTAAACCTTGATAAATAATTTTTTGGTTTCATACTGCTGTCCTTGATTAGCATAATCTAGAAACCTTGGAACTTGGAAACCCAAATCAGTCAAGTTTCTGTTTGATTAGACTATTGTAATACCTTTTTTTGTTTGATTTAGCGTATTGTATGTAAATGCTTTGAATAACTGGACCAAATTCAGTTCGTATCCTACAGTAATTCAGTTTTTCAGGTTCTGTACATGGCTGTCTGTCTTCTAAGTTCATTCTGCAAAGCAGTTCTCCAACGGTTGCATTATCTCATGATGCCTAAATTTCAACTTCCTCCAACACCTGATCGGACACGAGGGTCTGAATCCTTGCCCGGGTCCAAGTCTCCTTTGAGGATTCTACTTCATCACATCACATCCCTGATGATGAACTACTCGACAATTGACTCCTCTAGGCCTGGTCTGACTCATCCTATGGTTTCTCACAGCCTAAAAAGGTGAATGGCGAGTGGACCTCGTTACTTGTGGGGTCAGGGCAGAAGAAAGACTTCCTCAATTTCAAGCTTCTCCATGGCCAAGTCTAAATCCTCCTTTATCGAGTTTGACTTCCTCGAGGACATTGCTTTGCCACGTGGCATCATCGATGGCCGGGTCCGACTCCTCCGCGTCCCAAATTAAAACCTAAACATACCAGCCAAACCCTCCACACGGCTCTTCGAAAACTGAGTTTCAACTACACATAGCTAGGGCCATCGATGCACATGCCCTCGCGAGATCGCGAAGTTCATGAACCGTCGCGGGATCGCAAATTCTGAGACAGTTCCAGCAAAGGGTTCTCACTGATCCTGGCGCCACCCCTCTAGGGAGCCCGCCTTAACTAAGCTATATGTTGTGTTCTGGGTACTTGTCTTGGATCTTTTCGGAGCTTGCTTCAAAGGGAGCTCAGGGGATAGAGATCACTCCCGCCGGCGGAAGCGCCTCACACATCAGAATATCATTCTAGCAACGCATCGACAGTAGTTGAGCTGACAGAACTTGCATCAGCCATTGCAGTGCCGAAACCATCTCTGCCATCAAACCCCTCTTAAGGTTTTTATACGTCCGTCATCCATATCATCATCCGAGGGCTCCTCCTCCTCTACAAGATTGCTATGATAAAAGGAATTATTATCATCAGACCGACCATATCATCCTGAACGACCACCCCAGCTCTCAAAACCACACGATCCCAACCACTAGAGGGCCAACCAGTCCTTTTTTTTTACGGGAAGGCCTTCATGGCTAGCTTTATTAAATGAAATCACACTTACATCATCCGCCAGGAACTTAAGAATAAAACTAGGAGGGGTATCCAACTAAACAGACGGTGGATTATTCCTTCCAAAACTAGCTAGCTCATGGGCAACTGTGTTAGACTCCCTATTACAGTATTCGATATAAACCTTCCCAAAATCTTTCAGTAGACTTCGACACTCATTGAGGATTGGTGCTGCTACTAAGAAGTAGCCTTCATTCTTGTTCAGTGCTTCTGCCACGATCAAGCTATCCATTTGAATATGAATTTTAGTGCACCCTAAACTCCGGATAAAAAACAAACCCTGCCTCATTGCTTCTGCTTCTGCCGCTACCACATCCGGAACAAATTCCATCGTTGTTGTACATGCACCGATGAATCCCCCGGAATGGTCACGAACCACAGCTCCACAAGCGCCCCGACCAGCATCCGTAAATGAAGCATCAACGTTTAGAGCTTGGAAATCTGACAAAGGCCTCTTCCATTCATTCAGTCGGGTAGACACATAGTAGGCTGTTTTGTTGAACGTACAAAGTTTAAGGCCAATGCGTGGACATCCATAGCGGTTCGAGACGGATTCTGCACATGTTCTCCCCGGATCAGCTCTCTTCTTTGCCACCACAGGTACCAGCAAGTTACTGCAGACATTACAGGAAAATCCACTTGTCCATCATATGGTTCCTGAAATTTCCCGTCACATAGAAGGAATTACAGTATCGCTGCGCTCGAACGATCTACTAGGGTCGCATCCTCTATCATTTCATGCAAACCCAGTGCTCTCCAGATCATCTTTACCCGTCTATATGTGAATAACGGTGCCGTGAATCTTCCGCTGCACCTTGGCACACGGGGCACTGGTCCCTAGTTGGGATGTGATGATTCGCCAAAGTGCTCAGGAATGGAATTGTATTATGTAAACATCTCCATACGAAGATTTTAACCTTTCCCGGCAACTTGAGACTTCAAAGCTTCTTCCACACAGGATGGTTCAGATTACTAGTTTGTCCTCCGTCAGTACCCACTTTGGTTCCAAATTGATCTTCCCATTCTTTATAGTAAGCTGAACGTACAGTAAATACACCATTCCTCGTAAACTGCCACGCAACAAAATCATCTATCTCATGGTGTGGTAATGGGATCTGCAATATACACTCCGCATCAATGTGCCAAAAGTTTTCACGAATTAACGATTCATCCCAATTACCGGTGATATGATCTATAAGCTCATTCACAAGCGTCAAGACACAATTTCCGCGGACTGTGATATTTTCCGAGAAGGACTCTTTGGTATCAACAATCATCCCATATGTTTACTTTCATACCATCTCCAACTCTCCATATGCATCATTTCTTGAAAGTCTGAATCCCCGCATAAATGCTTTGCCAAACAAAAGAAGACCCTTTCTTTACCGTACCATTCAGAATATCCCCTGAGGGGTAGTATCTTGCACACATCACCCTAGCACACAAAGAGTCATAATTTTCAATCAATCTCCAGCATTGTTTGGCTAGCATCGCCAGGTTGAAACTATAAATGTCACGAAAGCTCATACCGCCTTTTTCCTTCGGGATACACATTTTCCACCATGCGACCAATGCATTCGTTTGTGGTTGTCATCGTCACCCCACCAGTATTGCGATATTGCATCAGTGATTCCCATACAGATTTTTTTCCGGGAATTTAAACACACTCATCGCATATGTAGGGATAGCTTGAGCCACCGCTTTGATCAAGGCTTTCTTTCCTCCAAAAGATAATGTTCTCTCTTTCCATCCATTCACCATTTTCTGAATTCTCTCTATAAGACGCAAAAACCAGTCCGTGCGATCAACCCCTATCATTGAGGGTAAGCCTAAATACTTGTCCGACAAAGACTCGGTCAAAATGTCCAGAATTTGACACACCTCTGCCTTCACCTCGACATGCGTGTTTGGACTGAAAAATATTGAGGATTTTGCTACACTGACAAGTTGCCCTGAAGCTGCACAATAGTCATCCAGAATCCTCCTCAGGGACACAGCGTTTGCTGAATCTGCCCTCATCAAGATTAAAGAATCGTCAGCAAACAAAAGATGCGAGATTTTAGGGGAATCTCTACACATCTGGACTCCAAATAATCTGCCATGGGCCTCCTCATGTTCAATTAATGATGAAAGACCTTCTGCACATAGAAGGAATAAATATGGGGACAGTGGATCCCCCTGCCGTAAGCCTCTGGAGGATTTAAATGGGAGTGACTCATTAGAATTAAATCTCACTTTGTACTTCGTTGATGTAACACACGCCATGATCAATTGAATCCATTGTTGAGAAAAACCAAGTGTTGCCAACATTGCCTGTAAGAACACCCACTCAACACGGTCATAGGCCTTATGCATGTCAAGTTTGACGGCGCAAGTCCCATGCTTTCCCTTTTTTCCTTTTCTTTATTTTATGTAGACATTCATAAGCAACAATTACATTGTCTGTGATGATCCTACCAGGCACAAATGCACTTTGTGTTTCACTAATAATATCTGGTAACAGGACCTTTAGTCTAGCGGCCAAAATTTTAGAGATGACCTTATATACCACATTGCAAAGACTAATAGGCTTGTACTGCGATATTTTTTATGCATTCTCCACCTTTGGGATAAGTACTATAGTTGTAGTGTTCCATCCTTCTGGTATAACACCAATATTAACAACATCAAGTACCTCTTTGACCAGATTATCACCAACCAGCGGCCAAAACTTTTTATAAAAAATAGCATGCAAGCCATCCGGACCAGGAGCTTTTATATCTCCAATACTGAAAAGCGCAGATTTTACCTCTTCGGCGGTGTAGGGAGCCAATAGGGACTCATTCATGTAATCTGTGACTCTCGGTCTAACCTTGTTCAACACTTCTTCATCCGGAATAGCTACTTCTGCTGTAAACAAATCCTTGAAAGAATCTGCAATCAGACTTCCCATCGACTGTACATCATCTCTCCAGATTCCATCTTCTCCTAGCAATTTCCGAATCCGATTTCTCTTCCTTCTTGTTGTCGCAAAATTATTGAAAAAGTTCGTGTTTCAGTCACCATGCTTTAACCAGTTTGCTCTACTTCTCTGAACACAATATATCTCCTCCTTCTCAAGTGTTTCTTCTATTCGGATCAATAATTCTCGTTGTCGGTCCGCCACCTCGTCAGTAAGGGGGCCCAACCGCAACTATTCCAGCTCTGCCTTGAGTTTTTTCAGTTGTCGTTGGGGGGCACATAACACCTCCCGATCCCATGCATGTAAATCCTGATGCAATGCTGCAGTTCATGCTGCGAGGGACGCGTGGGCGTCTGTCCTTTCCCACACCTCGGTCACCCCTTGTACCACATCATTTTCTTTTAGCCATCTTGCTTCGAAGCACTTCACTCCATCATGAGATCGCTGCATGATTACCTCCCCTTCCAAATCCAGGACTAATGGTCTATGATCAGATTTTGAATGTTCCGCATTCATGAGTGTAGCATTAGGATACAATAGCTGAAACCCATCGTTACAAACAGCCCTATCCAAGCCTTCCTTGAGACGCCTTGATACGTCTCCATTGTATCTATAATTTTTGATTGTTCCATGCCAATATTCTCTAACTTTTATATACTTTTGGCAACTTTTTATACTATTTTTTGGGACTAACATATTGATCCAGTGCCCAGTGCCAGTTCATGTCGAGATGGTGTCCGAGGTGGTCACGGGGTAGGGGGCGCGCCCTACCCCCCCCCCCCCCCCCCACGCGCGCTCTTGACCCTCGTGGTCCACCCGTAAGGCGGTTGACGCTCTTCTTTTGGTGCAAGAAAGCTAATTTTATGAAAAAGATCTGGGCGAAAGATTCACCCCAATCGGAGTTACGGATCTCCGGATATTTAAGAAATGGTGAAGGGGTAGAATCAGGGAACGCAGGGAACGCAGAAACAGAGAGATAGATCCAATCTCGGAGGGGCTCTCGCCCCTCCCAAGCCATGGGAGCCAAGGACCAGAGGGGAAACCCTTCTCCCATCTAGGGAGGAGGTCAAGGAAGAAGAAGAAGAAGGGGGCCCTCTCCTTCTTGCTACCGGTGGCGCCGGAGCGCTACCAGGGGCCATCATCATCACCGCGATCTTCACCAACACCGCCGCCATCTTCACCAACATCTCCACCAACTCTTCCTCCCTCTATGTAGCGGTGTAACCTCTCTCTTACCCGCTGTAATCTCTACTTAAACATGGTGCTCAACGCTATATATTATTCCCCAATGATGTATGGCTATCTTATGATGTTTGAGTAGATCCGTTTTGTCCTATGGCTATTTGATGATCATGATTGGTTTGAGTTGTATGTTTTATCATTGGTGCTGTCCTATGATGCTCTCCGTGTCGCGCAAGCGTGAGGGATCCCCGCTGTAGGGTGTTGCAATATGCTTATGATTTGCTTATGGTGGGTTGCGTGAGTGACTGAAACACAAACCCGAGTAAGTAGGTTGTTTGCGTATGGGATAAAAGAGGACTTGATACTTTAATGCTATGGTTGGGTTTTACCTTAATGAATCTTTAGTAGTTGCGGATGCTTGCTAGAGTTCCAATCATAAGTGCATATGATCCAAGTAGAGAAAGTATGTTAGCTTATGCCTCTCCCTCAAATAAAATTGCAATAGTGATTACCGGTCTAGTTATCTATTGCCTAGGGACAAATAACTTTCTCGTGACAACAAGCTCTTTACTTTTACTAATTTAGTTGCTTATTTATCTAAACAGCCCCTAGTTCTTATTTACATGCTCTTTATTGTCTTGCAAACCTATCCTTTCAGACCTACAAAGTACTTCTAGTTTCATACTTGTTCTAGGTAAAGCGAACGTCAAGCGTGCGTAGAGTTGTATCGGTGGTCGATAGAACTTGAGGGAATATTTATTCTACCTTTAGCTCCTCGTTGGGTTCGACACTCTTACTTATCGCAAGAGGCTATAACTATCCCCTATACTTGTGGGTTATCAAGACCTTTTTCTGGCGCCGTTGCCGGGGAGTCATAGCGTGGGGTGAATATTCTCGTGTGTGCTTGTTTGCTTTATCACTAAGTAATTTTTATTTGTTGTTCTTAATTGTTCTTTATCTTTACTTATGGATATGGAACAAAAAATACCAAAAAAATTAGATGTACTTCCTACTCATGAGGATGGGGTAACTCCTAAAACCCTCGATTCTCATCATGAGAAAAATATTATGTACTACTTTGATAATCCTGAGAAAGCCCCATTCAACTTTATAATGAGAGACACGTTGGATCAACGTGAATACTTTAGGGATTATCGCTCGACACAAAAAGGGAAACAATTATAGCATCAATTTATTATGTTGCGTTGGTTTGCCTGGAATCTATGCTTGAGATATGATATTACTTGTTGCTCTAGGATGGAGGCTCCACACCTTCCTTTTTTCATGCGAATTTAATGATAATGAAACCTTAGCTTCTTATGCTAATGGTATATATGATTACTATGATGTTGAACAAATTGAAGAATTTGTTGCTTTTAAGGCTACTTATGAAATTGAATCTTTGTTTGAAAAGTATGAGGATTTTGATGATGCTTGTTATAGATCTGAAAATTTAGCTATCCTTAAATATTCTTATGAGAATTATGAATATAATGCCTATATTAATGCACTTATTAAGAAAGTCTCCGCTGTTCAAGAAGAGACTAATATTTTGCAGGAAGCGATGGAAGGAGAAATTGATGAAACTATGAGCTCATTGGATGAAAAATATGAGGAGGAAAGCGAAGAACAAAAGGACGAAGAGCGGATTGATTGTTGGAGAACGTAGTAATTTCAAAAAAATTCCTACGCACACGCAAGATCATGGTGATGGCATAGCAACGAGAAGGGAGAGTGTTGTCCACGTACCCTCGTAGACCATAAGCAGAAGCGTTATGACAACGCGGTTGATGTAGTCGTACGTCTTCACGATTCGATCGATCCAAGCACCGAACGTACGGCACCTCCGTGTTCAGCACACGTTCAGCTCGATGACGTTCCCCGGGCTCCAATCCAGCAAAGTGTCAGGGATGAGTTCCGTCAGCACAACGGCGTGGTGACGATGATGATGTTCTACCGGCGTAGGGCTTCGCCTAAACTCCGCTACGATATGACCGAGGTGGAATATGGTGGAGGGGGGCACCGCACACGGTTAAGGAACGATCCGTAGATCAACTTGTGTGTCATGGGGTGCCCGCTGCCCCCGTATATAAAGGAGCAAGGGAGAGGGGGCGGCTGGCCTAGGAGGGGCGCGCCAAGGGGAGTCCTACTCCCACCGGGAGTAGGACTCCCTCCTTCCTTGTTGGAGTAGGAGAAGGGGAGAAAGAGGGGGAGAGGAGGAAGGAAAAGGGGGCCGCACCCCTTGTCCAATTCGGACCAGAGGGGGGCTGCGCGCCTCCTTCCTTTCGGCCTCTCTCCTCTATTCCCGTATAGCCCAATAAGGCCCATATACTCCCCGGCGAATTCCCGTAACTCTCCGGTACTCCGAAAAATACCCGAATCACTCGGAACCTTTCCGAACTCCGAATATAGTCGTCCAATATATCGATCTTTACGTCTCGACCATTTCGAGACTCCTCGTCATGTCCCCGATCTCATCCGGGACTCTGAACTCCTTCGGTACATCAAAACTCATAAACTCATAATAAAACTGTCATCGTAACGTTAAGTGTACGAACCCTACAGGTTCGAGAACTATGTAGACATGACCGAGACACGTTTCCGGTCAATAACCAATAGAGGAACCTGGATGTTCATATTGGCTCCCACATATTCTACGAAGATCTTTACCGGTCAAACCGCATAACAACATACGTTGTTCCCTTTGTCATCGGTATGTTACTTGCCCGAGATTCGATCGTCGGTATCCAATACCTAGTTCAATATCGTTACCGGCAAGTCTCTTTACTCGTTCCGTAATACATCATTTCGTAACTAACTCATTAGTTACAATGCTTGCACGGTTTAAGTGATGAGTATTACCGAGAGGGCCCAGAGATACCTCTCCGACAATCGGAGTGACAAAACCTAATCTCGAATTATGCCAACTCAACATGTACCTTTGGAGACACCTGTAGAGCACCTTTATAATCACCCAGTTATGTTGTGACATTTGGTAGCACACAAAGTGTTCCTCCGGTAAACGGGAGTTGCACAATCTCATAGTTGTAGGAACTTTATATAAGTCATGAAGAAAGCAATAGCAACATACTAAACGATCAAGTGCTAAGCTAATGGAATGGGTCAAGTCAATCACATCATTCTCCTAATGATGTGATCCCGTTAATCAAATGACAACTCTTTTGTCCATGGCTAGGAAACTTAACCATCTTTGATTCATGAGCTAGTCAAGTAGAGGCATACTAGTGACACTATGTTTGTCTATGTATTCACACATGTATTATGTTTCCGGTTAATACAATTCTAGCATGAATAATGAACATTTATCATGAAATAAGGAAATAAATAATAACTTTATTATTGCCTCTAGGGCATATTTCCTTCAGTCTCCCACTTGCACTAGAGTCAATAATCTAGTTCACATCACCATGTGATTTAACACTAATATTCACATCTGTATGTGATTAATACCCATAGTTCACATCGTCATGTGATCAACGCCCAAAGGGTTTACTAGAGTCAATAATCTAGTTCACATGACTATGTGATTAACACCCAAAGAGTACTAAGGTATGATCATGTTTTGCTCATGAGAGAAGTTTAGTCAACGGGTCTGTCACATTCAGAGCCATATGTATTTTGCAAATATTCTATGTCCACAATGCTCTGCACAGAGCTACTCTAGCTAATTGCTCCCACTTTCAATATGTATCCAGATTGAGACTTAGAGTCATCTGGATTGGTGTAAAAGCTTGCATCGTTGTAACTTTTTACGACTGGCTCTTTTATCACCTCCATAATCAAGAAATATCTCCTTAGTCCTCACTAAGGATATTCTTGACCGCTGTTCTAGTGATCTACTTTTAGATCAAAATTGTATTCCTTTGCCAAACTCAGAGCAAGGTATACAATAGGTCTAGTACACAGCATAGCATACTTTATAGAACCTATGACTGAGGCATAGGGAATGACTGTTCATTCTTTTCTATTTTCTGCCATGGTCGGGTTTTGAGTCTTACTCAACTTCACACCTTGCAACACAGGCAAGAACTCTTTTTTTGACTGTTCCATTTTGAACTACTTCAAAATCTTGTCAAGGTATGTACTCATTGAAAAATCTTATCAAGCGTCTTGATCTATCTCTATAGATCTTGATGCTCAATGTGTAAGCAGCTTCACCAAGGTCTTTCTTTGAAAAACTCCTTTCAAACACTCCTTTATGCTTTCTAGAAAAATTCTACATTATTTCCGATCAACAATATGTCATTCCCATATACTTATCAGAAATGCTGTAGTGCTCCCACTCACTTTCTTGTAAATACAGGCTTCACCGCAAGTCTGTATTAAAACTATATGCTTTGATCAACTTATCAAAACATATATTCCAACTCCGAGATGCTTGCACCAGTCCATTGATGGATCGTTGGAGCTTGCACATTTTGTTAGCACCTTTCGGATCGACAAAACCTTCTGGTTGCATCATATACAACTCTTCTTTAAAAAATCCATTAAGGAATGCAGTTTTTACATCCATTTGCCAGATTTCATAAAATGTGGCAATTGCTAACATGATTCAGACAGACTTAAGCATAGATACGAGTGAAAAATTCTTATCGTAGTCAACACCTTGAACTTGTCGAAAACCTTTTGCGACAATTCTAGCTTTGTAGATAGTAACACTATCAGCGTCTGTCTTCCTCTTGAAGATCCATTTAATCTCAATGTCTCGCTGATCATTGGGCAAGTCAATCAAAGTCCATACTTTATTTTCATACATGGATCTTATCTCAGATCTCATGGCCTCAAGCCATTTTGCGGAATCTGGGCTCACCATCGCTTCTTCATAGTTTGTAGGTTCATCATGATCTAGTAGCATGACTTCCAGAACAGGATTGCCATACCACTCTGGTGCGGATCTTACTCTGGTTTACCTACGAGATTCGGTAGTAACTTGATCTGAAGTTACATGATCATCATCATTAGCTTCCTCACTAATTGGTGTAGTAGTCACAGGAACAGATTTCTGTGATGAACTACTTTCTAATAAGGGAGAAGGTACAATTACCTTATCAAGTTCTACTTTCCTCCCACTCACTTCTTTCGAGAGAAACTCCTTCTCTAGAAAGGATCCATTCTTAGCAACGAATGTCTTGCCTTCGGATCTGTGATAGAAGGTGTGCCCAACTTTCTCCTTTGGGTATCCTATGAAGACACATTTCTCTGATTTGGGTTTGAGCTTATCAGGATGAAACTTTTTCACATAAGCACCGCAACCCCAAACTTTAAGAAACGACAACTTAGGTTTCTTGCCAAACCACAGTTCATATTGTGTCGTCTCAACGGACTTAGGTGGTTCCCCTTTTTAACGTGAATGCAGTTGTCTTTAATGCATGACCCCAAAACAATAGTGGTAAATCGGTAAGAAACATCATAGATTGTACAATATCCAATAAAGTACGGTTATGACGTTCGGACACACCATTACGCTGTGGTGTTCCGGGTGGCGTGAGTTGCGAAACTATTCCGCATTGTTTTAATTGAAGACCAAACTCGTAACTCAAATATTCGTCTCCGCGATCAGATCGTAGAAACTTTATTTTCTTGTTACGATGATTTTTCCACTTCACTCTGAAATTCTTTGAACCTTTCAATTATTTCAGACTTATGTTTCATCAAGTAGATATACTCATATCTGCTCAATTCATCTTGTGAAGGTCAGAAAATAACGATACCCGCCACGAGCATCAACACTCATTGGACCGCATACATCGGTATGTATTGTTTCCAATAAGTCAGTAGCTCGTTCCATTGTTCCAGAGAACGGAGTTTTAGTCATCTTACCCAAAAGGCATGGTTCGCAAGCATCAAATGATTCATAACCAAGTGATTCCGAAAATCCATCTTTATGGAGTTTCTTCATGCGCTTTACACCGATATGACCCAAATGGCAGTGCTACAAATAAGTTGCACTATCATTATTAACTTTGCATCTTTTGGCATCAATATTATGAATATGTGTATCACTACGATCGAGATCCAACAAACTATTTTCATTGGGTGTATGACCATTGAGGGAGTCCTGGATTAGGGGGTGTCCGGATAGCCGGACTACCATCATCAGCCGAACTATCATCGGCCGGACTATCATCATCGACCGGACTCCAAGACTATGAAGATACAATATTGAAGACTTCGCCCCGTGTCCGGATGGGACTTTCCTTGGCGTGGAAGGCAAGCTTGGCGATACGGATATGTAGATCTCCTACCATTGTAACCGACTCTATGTAACCCTAGCCCTCTCCGGTGTCTATATAAACCGGATGGCTCTAGTCCGTAGGACACAACAACAACCATTACAATCATACCATAGGCTAGCTTCTAGGGTTTAGCCTCCTTGATCTCGTGGTAGATCCACTCTTGTAAACATCCACAATATCAATATCAATCAAGCAGGACGTAGGGTTTTACCTCCATCAAGAGGGCCCGAACCTGGGTAAAACATCGTGTCCCTTGTCTCCTGTTACCATCCGCCTAGACGCACAGTTCGGGACCCCCTACCCGAGATCCGCCGGTTTTGACACCGACATTGGTGCTTTCATTGAGAGTTCCTCTGTGTCGTCACCGATAGGCTTGATGGCCTCTTCAATCTACAACGACGCAGTCCTGGGTGAGACTTTTCTCCCGGACAGATCTTCGTATTCGGCGGCTTCGCACTGCGGGCCAACTCACTTGGCCATCTGGAGCAGATCGAAAGCTACGCCCCTGGCCGTCAGGTCAGGTTTGGGAAGCCTAAACTTCACGGCCGATATCCGCGGGGACTTGATCTTCGATGGATCTGAGCCACAGCCGAGCGTGCCGCGCTGTCACGATGGGCATGACCTAACTCTGCCGCCGGACAGCACCTTGGAGGCCGCACACGAATCCGCTCCGACCCATAGTCCGGAGCCGATCGCTCAGATCGAGGATGGATGGCTGGACACCGCCTCGGGAGCTGCAACTTCTACGGCGATGGAGCCGAACACTTACCTTGTCCCGCATAAAGCTCATGACTCCGAGGTGCCGGACTCTCTGCCGGACTCTGAACCTCCTGCGCCCCTGCCAGTCGAATCCGATTGGGCGCCGATCATGGAATTCACCGCCGCGGACATCTTTCAGCACTCACCCTTCGGCGATATCTTAAATTCGCTGAAGCATCTCTCGCTATCCGGAGAGCCCTGGCCGAACTACGCCAGGATGGTTGGGACGCGGACGACGAAGAAATTCAGAGCCCACCCACCACCCACTTCGTAGCCACCGTCGACGATCTAACCGACGTACTCGACTACGACTCCGAAGACATCGACGGTATGGACGACGATGCCGGAGACTATCAAGAACCAGTGCCTACAGGACACTGGAAGACCACCTCGTCATACGACATATACATGGTGGACACCCCAAAAGATGGGGACGGCGAAGAAGCAGCGGAGGCCGATTCCTTAAAGAAACAGCCCAAGCGCCGACGTCAGCGGCGCCGCTCTAAATCCCGCCATAGCAAGAATGGAGATTCCGGCACAGGAGATAATAACACCCCAGAAAGTGCCGAAGACAACCCCCTCCAGCACGATCCAGCGCAGGAGGAGGCAGAAGCAAGCCCTCACGAGAGGGCGGCAGACGACGAGGTCGAGGATGATAATTACTTACCTCCCTCCGGAGACGAGGCAAGCCTCGACGACGACGAATTCGTCGTGCCTGAGGATCCCGTCGAACAAGAGCGTTTCAGACGCAGGCTAATGGCCACGGCAAACAGCCTAAAGAAAAAGCAGCAACAGCTTCAAGCTGATCAAGACCTACTGGCCGACAGATGGACCGAGGTCCTCGCGGCCGAAGAGTATGAACTCGAACGCCCCTCCAAAAGTTACCCAAAACGCAAGTTGCTCCCCCGACTAGAGGAGGAAGCATACAAACCTGCATCACCAGCGCACAATACGGCAGACCGACCACCTCGTGGCCGCGACAGAGAGGCATGCAAACCCTCCACCAAAACCGTACCCCGGCATCGCTCAAAAAGCATGAAGCCACGGGGGAACGCGCCGGACTTGCGAGATATATTGGAGGACAAGGCAAGACAATCCAGATCTATCTATGGATCACGTGGGCGCCCCAAGACCCACGACGAATACCGTCGCGCCGGATACAACTACTCCGGCCGGGCCGAACACAGCAGACAACGCTCTCTCGATCTACATCGCGATATCGCTCAATACAGAGGCGCCGCACACCCACTATGCTTCACTAACGAAGTAATGGATCATGAAATCCCTGAAGGGTTTAAACCCGTTAATATCGAATCCTACGATGGCACAACAGACCCCACGATTTGGATTGAGGATTATCTCCTCCATATACATATGGCCCGCGGCGACGATCTTCACGCCATCAAATATCTCCCGCTCAAGCTTAAAGGACCAGCTCGGCATTGGCTGAACAGCCTGCCCGCAGAGTCAATTGGATGCAGGGAAGACCTGGAAGCCACATTCCTCGACAACTTCCAGGGCACGTATGTGCGACCACCGGACGTAGATGACCTAAGCCACATAATCCAGCAGCCAGACGAATCGGCCAGGCAATTCTGGACACGGTTCTTAACTAAGAAAAATCAAATCGTCGACTGTCCGGATGCAGAGGCCCTCGCTGCCTTTAAACATAACATCCGCGACGAGTGGCTGGCCCGGCACCTAGGACAGGAGAAGCCGAAATCCATGGCAGCCCTCACTTCACTCATGACCCGCTTCTGTGCGGGAGAGGATAGTTGGCTAGCTCGCAGCAACAACCTCAGCAAAAACGCTGGCAATTCGGATACCAAGGACCGCAATGGCAGGTTGCGTCGAAACAAAAACAAATGCCGCATTAACGGCGACAACAATGAGGATACGGCAGTCAACGCCGGATTCCGAGGCTCCAAGCCCGGTCAACAGAAGAAGCCATTCAAAAGAACCACTCCGGGCCCGTCCCATTTGGACCGAATACTCGACCGCTCCTGTCAAATACATGGAACCCCCGAAAAGCCAGCTAACCACACCAACAGAGATTGTTGGGTATTCAAGCAGGCAGGCAAATTAATCGCCGAAAACAATGACAAGGGGCTACACAGCGATGACGAGGAAGAGACCCGGCCGCCGAACAACAGAGGACAAAAGGGATTCCCCCCTCAAGTTCGGACGGTAAACATGATATACGCAACGCATATTCCCAAGAGGGAGCGGAAGCGTGCACTAAGGGACGTATACGCGATGGAGCCAGTCGCCCCAAAATTCAACCCATGGTCCTCTTGCCCGATCACTTTCGATCGAAGAGACCATCCGACCAGTATCCGCCATGGCAGATTCGCCGCATTTGTTTTAGACCCAATCGTCGATGGATTTCACCTCACGAGAGTCCTGATGGACGGCGGCAGTAGCCTGAACCTGCTTTATCAGGATACAGTGCGCAAGATGGGCATAGACCCTTCAAGGATTAAACCTACAAAGACAACCTTCAAAGGCGTCATACCAGGTGTCGAGGCCAGTTGTACAGGCTCAGTTACACTGGAAGTGGTCTTCGGATCCCCGGATAATTTCCGAAGCGAGGAGTTAATCTTCGACATAGTCCCGTTCCGCAGTGGCTATCACGCTCTGCTCGGACGAACCGCGTTCGCAAAATTCAACATGGTGTCGCATTATGCATACCTTAAGCTCAAGATGCCAGGCCCTCGTGGAGTCATCACGGTCAATGGAAACACGGAACGCTCCCTCCGAACGGAGGAACATACAGCGGCTCTCGCGGCAGAAATACAGAGTAGCCTTTTAAGGCAATTTTCGAGTCCGGCCATTAAACGACCGGACACGGCCAAACGCGCCCAGAGCAACATCAACCAAGACCACCTGGCACGTTCCGAGCACGCATAGCAATGCGGCCTCAACCCCAGCCTTCGCTCAACTGTAAGACAAACTCTCCGCGTACATAATTACGCCCTGGAGATACCATGGGCACAGGGGGAGAGGCACAACCACAACAGACCCAGAGTGTGGTTCGACCACACCAGGGGCTCCCAAGTGTGTCGCTCTTTTTATCTTTTATTTTTCTTTTTTATACAGAACTCTGTCCGACGGCGAATCTGCCAAACTCATGATGCAACAGCCAGGGAGGGACAAAGGCCGCGACGAACACTCAGGTGGTCTCCATTACGAGCATTAAATTTGTTAAATACACCATTCCGCGGCCTACCCCTGGAGGGAGACGCCTTTACTTCGTCCAATCCCTTGCTTTCCTCACTATTTGTATCATTCCGTACTCATAACAGATCTTCTCGAATAAAATGCAGCACTTTTTGCCCATAATTGCATTACATTATATATATATATGTTCATTTATGACATGTTGCATCCGTACATTTTGGTACGGCCAAATACACCAGGGGCTTATGTTCCCCGCTTTATGGTGTGATAAAGTCCGCACACTTTCTCAAGTGCGGCACCCCGAACTTATAGCATTATATGAATCGGCTCCGAATCATGTCTTGGGTCAATAGTTGGGTTTGCCCGGCTCCCATGTTGGGCACCTTACGTTTCCGCTCTATCGGCTAAGGTAGCACTGGGAGAACCACTGCGATTGCGCCCCGGTTGAGCCGGGTTAACGTCTCAGTGGAGAAAGGTAAAACTGACTGTCATGATAAGGCGAGAGACTGGTCGCTGTTCGAGAGGTCCTTTCGGGTCCTTAAAGACCTACGCCGCTTCGAGCGAAGTTCCGGATAATGTCCGATGAAGGCGTGGATAGCGCCCCTAATTCGGTCTTCCGAATACTATGGGCTTCGCCAAAATTTAAAATTATAGAATTCTATGGCTAAGTGAGAGTGTTCAAGCACTATAAGTCCGGTTGCCTTGTTCGTTGTGTTGAGCGCCTCCCTAGATGGACCCAAGAATGGGAACAAGAGTGCTCAAGTTTATCCCGAACACCCCAGCACTCGTGGCATGGGGGCTGAAGCCGACGACTTGCCATCTCTCAGATTTAATAAACGGCCGCACAGAAGGTAATATTTTAAATTAACAAACGTTGCTTAGCGCATATGAACAAAGTTTTCAGCGCACAGGATAACACATTGCGAATTTACTCAATAATTACATCCCTGGGGCACTCATCCGCAATCTTGCGGGCACCCTTCAGGACAGTCCTATAGTACATTTCGGGCGTACGATATTCCTTGCCCGCTGGTGGCGCGTCAGTGATTAGCTTCTCCGCATCCAGCTTGCCCCAATGCACCTTTGCGCGGGCAAGGGCCCGACGAGCACCTTCAATACAGGCGGAACGCTTGATAACCTCCACCCAGGGGCACGCATCCACCAACCGTCGCACGAGGCCGAAGTAGCTCCCAGGCATGGCCTCTCCAGGCCACAGCCGGACTATGAGGCCCTTCATGGCCTGCTCGGCCACCTTGTGGAGCTCGACCAGCTGCTTCAGCTGGTCGCTAGGGGGCACCGGATGGCCGGCCTCAGCATACTGAGACCAGAAGACCTTCTCCATTGAGGTCCCCTCCTCGGCTCGGTAGAATGCGGCGGCATCAGATACACTGCGAGGCAGATCTGTAAATGCCCCTGGAGAGCTCCGAATACGGGTAAGTAACACGTAATTTACATTCACATGCTTGCTTTGCATGAAAAATGCCTTACCCGCCGCTATCTTCCTCACCAACTCAATCTCCTGAAGGGACTTATGGGCATCGGCCTTGGCAGTCTTGGCACTTTCGAGAGCCGAGGCAAGCTCGGACTCTCGAGTCTTTGAGTCACGCTCCAAACTCTCATGCTTTTCCATGAGAGCCTGGAGCTCTTGCTGAACCACCGCCACCCGCGCCTCCTGCTTTTCTCGCTCTGCTCGTTCCGCGGCCGCATTGCGTTCGGCCGCAGACACGGCCTCCTTCAGGGTCGCCACCTCGTTCGTGGCCCCTGCAGTACCCATGTTATCCTTGTTATTTTTTGTTGCAACCTAAATCATTTTTTGTAAGGTACAAGTTCAAAGTGGTGTTACTCGCCTTCTTTGTCCTGGAGCTGCTTCTTGGCGCAGCCGAGCTCTTGCTCGGACCGCTCGAGCTCCTGCTTCAAAGCACCGACCTCCGCAGCCAGTGCGGCAGAGGTCAGCAGCGCAGCCTGCAACCCATATTGACATAATTTTTTAGCAACCCTGCGTATATCTTTTTTTTTTCAGATCCTCAGTCCGGCTTTTCTTTCCGAACACCGAACCGAGCATCAGGGGCTACTGTCTATGCGGTATTACATTGCATATTTTTAACTTCTTACCTCAAAGCCTGATAGAAGGCTGCTGCAGGCTTCGGTCAGCCCGCTCTTGGCGAGCTGTACCTTCTGAATCACCGCACTCATAATAGTGCGGTGTTCTTCCTCGATGGAAGCGCTCTGGAGCGCCTCCAACAAATTGTCCGGCGCCTCCGGTTGGACGGAAGCCGTCGGCGTCACGGTCTTGCCCTTCGTGCGAAGGGGCCGCCGGCCGGACTCCGGAACCACTGCGGGTTCTGATATGGAGTCCGGCGCAAAGTCCGGGAGGCTGCCTTGTGGCGCCTCCGGAGCCTCCCCCTGAGGGGTCCCTTCTTGGGATCCCACCTCGGCGTCCTCGGTGTCGCGAGGGGTGGAGGCGGTCGGGATGGAGTCTACCTCCGACGGAGCCAACGACCCGCTCGATGAAGTGGGGAGATCATCATTGGCCGGACTATAGGCAGCATGCGGCATCAGAATGACACTATGTGACGCAGAAAAAGAAATTATAAATCATTCAGGAATCCGGATACTTACGATCTCGCCGGAGGCCTGGCCCTTGAAGGCCATTCTTCCTCGCCAACGTTGATGTTGGCGGAGCTGTCCGGGGGAATAGTCCTTCCCCTCTTGGACCCTTCGGCCTCCCCTGTTGGGGAAGCCTTCCTCTTCCTCTCTCCCTCCTCTGGGAGAGAGTCCTCTTTCTCCTCCTCGTTTTCGGGGGAGGAGTCCGCCCCGGAGTCGTCGGACACCTGAAAACGGGAACTCTTTCGAGCACCCGTGGCCTCCTTCTTGGCCTTCTTCTCTGGCACCACGTGCGGTGCCGGAACCAGCAGCCTCGCTAGACGGGCGTCTACTGGGTTTTCTGGCATAGGAGCCGGGCAGATAATCTGCTCCGCCTTCCTCATCCAGTCCTGTCAAAGGAAAAGGGGAAATTAAAACCCGCATAGAGTCAAACTATGAAAAGCAAGTGTCCCGTAAAGGGGTAGAATCACTTACCTCGTCGGCTTGGCGCTGCGAGCGAAATCCGCGATCTTCAGTCGCGGATGCGGGGGCTTCGGCGCCCTTAAACAGCACCCTCCAGGCGCCTTCGTACGTCGTGTCGAAGAGCCCGCTCAGCGCCTGGTGCTGTTCCGGATTGAACTCCCACAGATTGAATGCCCGCTCTTGGCATGGGAGAATCCGGCGGACGAGCATGACTTGGACCATGTTAACCAGCCTGAGCTTCTTCACCAGCTTCTGGATACAGGCTTGGAGTCCCGTCAGCCTCCTCCGAACTACCCCACAGCAAGCCCTTCTCTTTCCAGGAGGTGAGCTGCGTGGGGATACCAGATCTGAACTCGGGGGCCGCCGCCCACTTAGGGTCGCGCGGCTCGGTGATATAGAACCACCCCGATTGCCACCCCTTGACGGATTCCACGAAGGCCCCTTCGAACCAAAGGACGTTGGGCATCTTGCCCAACATGGCGCCTCCGCACTCCGCTTGAGTGCCCTTCACTACCTTCGGCTTGACATTGAAGGTCTTGAGCCACAAGCCGAAGTGGGGCTGGATGCAGAGGAAGGCCTCGCACACGACGATAAACGCCGAGATGTTGAGGATGAAGTTCGGCGCCAGATCATGGAAATCCAGGCCGTAGTAGAACATGAGCCCCCGGACAAAGGGGTGAAGTGGAAAGCCCAGTCCGCGGAGGAAGTGGGGAAGAAAAACGACCCTCTCATGGGGCCTGGGGGTGGGGATGAGCTGCCCCTCGTCGGGCAGCCGGTGCGCGATGTCGCCGGACAGGTAGCCGGCGCTGCGCAGTCTTTCGATGTGCTCCTCGTAACGGAGGGTCATCCACTTGCCTCCCGCTCCAGACATGACTGGGGAAGGTTGAGACGAGATGTGCGGGCTTGGGCGCTGGAGCTCGAGTGCGCGGAGATGGATAAGCAAAGGAGGAAGAAGGCGTAGGTGAAAAGGTGAATCCTTATCCCTTATATGGGCGGGCGAAGTCTACGCGTCCCCCACCGGCCTGGTAAAACTCGCTTATCCCCCAAGCGTCACCATCAATGGCGCGGTTGGGTTACCCACGTCCGTATTGATGAGAATCCCGGATTAAGGGGAACACGATCTCTGCTTCGACAAGACGTGCCAAGGAAACCGCTTCGCTAAATGCGCTGAGGTGGTAGAGTAAAAAACAATTCAAGTAATGGCTTGGTAGTGGCGTGACGTCATGCCGCAAAAAACGTCAGCAGATTGAACTTGTGTATATATTATTCTCTCTACGGTGGAATTTATTTTGCGGAGCCGGACACTATCCTGGTGTTCACAATCTTCTATCATTCGGAGGAGGAACCCGCCTTGCAATGCCAAGCAATATAAGCGCCGGACTTGTCGTCATTGAAGCCTGGTTCAGGGGCTACTGAGGGAGTCCTGGATTAGGGGGTGTCCGGATAGCCGGACTACCATCATCAGCCGAGCTATCATCGGCCGGACTATCAACATCGACCGGACTCCAAGACTATGAAGATACAAGATTGAAGACTTCACCCCATGTCCGGATGGGACTTTCCTTGGCGTGGAAGGCAAGCTTGGCGATACGGATATGTAGATCTCCTACCATTGTAACCGACTCTATGTAACCCTAGCCCTCTTCGGTGTCTATATAAACCGGATGGCTCTAGTCCGTACAACAACAACAACAATCATACCATAGGCTAGCTTCTAGGGTTTAGCCTCCTTGATCTCGTGGTAGATCCACTCTTGTAAACATCCACAATATCAATATCAATCAAGCAGGACGTAGGGTTTTACCTCCATCAAGAGGGCCCGAACCTAGGTAAAACATCGTGTCCCTTGTCTCCTGTTACCATCCGCCTAGACGCACAGTTCAGGACCCCCTACCCGAGATCCGCCGGTTTTGACACCGACAACCATCAAAGGTTTTATTTATTTAAATAGAACAACAATTATTCTCTGATTTTAAATGAATAACCGTATTGCAATAAACATGATCAAATCATATTCATGCTCAACGCAAATGCCAAATAACATTTATTTAGGTTCAACACTAATCCCGAAAGTATAGGGAGTGTGCGATGATGATCATATCAATCTTGGAACCACTTCCAACACTCATCGTCACTTCCCCTTCAACCAGTCTCTGTTTATATAACTCCTGTTTCGAGTTACTAATCTTAGCAACTGAACAAGTATCAAATACTCAGGGGCTACTATAAACACTAGTAAGGCACACATCAATAACCTGTATATCAAATATACCCTTGTTCACTTCGCCATCCTTCTTATCCACCAAATATTCAGGACATTTCCGCTTCCAGTGACCATTTCCTTTGCAGTGTAAGCACTCAGTTTCAGGCTTTGGTCCAGCTGTGAGCTTCTTCGCGGGAGTGACAACTTGCTTGTCATTCTACTTGAAGTTCCCTTTCTATCCCTTTGCCCTTTTCTTGAAACTAGTGGTCTTGTCAATCATCAACACTTGATGCTCTTTCTTGATTTCTACCTTCGTCGATTTCAACATCACGAAGAGCTCGGGAATCGTTTTCGTTATCCCTTGCATACTATAGTTCATCACAAATTTCTACTAACTTAGTGATGGTGACTAGAGAACTCTGTCAATCACTATCTTATCTGGAAGATTAACTCCCACTTGATTCAAGCGATTGTAGTACCCAGACAATCTGAGCACATGCTCACTAGTTGAGCGATTCTCCTCCATCTTTTAGCAATAGAACTTGTTGGAGACTTCATATCTCTCAACTCAGGTATTTGCTTGAAATATTAACTTCAATTCCTGGAACATCTCATATGGTCCATGACGTTCAAAACGTCTTTGAAGTCCCGATTCTAAGCCGTTAAGCATGGTGCACTAAACTATCAAGTAGTCATCATATTGAGCTAGCCAAACGTTCATAACGTCTGCATCTGCTCCTGCAATAGGTCTGTCACCTAGCCGTGCATCAAGAACATAATTCTTCTGTGCAGCAATGAGGATAATCCTCGGATCACGGATCCAATCCGCATCATTGCTACTAACATCTTTCAACATAGTTTTCTCTAGGAACACATATAAAAATAAACATATGAAAGCAACAACGCGAGCTATTGATCTACAACATAATTTGCAAAATACTACCAGGACTAAGTTCATGATAAATTAAAGTTCAATTAATCATATTACTTAAGAACTCCCACTTAGAAAGACATCCCTCTAATCTTCTAAGTGATCACGTGATCCAAATCAACTAAACCATAACCGATCATCACGTGAGATGGAGTAGTTTTCAATGGTGAACATCACTATGTTGATCATATCTACTATATGATTCACGCTCGACCTTTCGGTCTCCGTGTTCCGAGGCCATATCTGCATATGCTAGGCTCGTCAAGTTTAACCTGAGTATTCCGCGTGTGCAAAACTGGCTTGCACCCGTTGTAGATGGACGTAGAGCTTATCACACCCGATCATCACGTGGTGTCTGGGCACGACGAACTTTGGCAATGGTGCATACTCAGGGAGAACACTTCTTGATAATTTAGTGAGAGATCATCTTAAAATGCTACCGTCAATCAAAGCAAGATAAGATGCATAAAGGATAAACATCACATGCAATCAATATAAGTGATATGATATGGCCATCATCATCTTGTGCTTGTGATCTCCATCTCCGAAGCACTGTCATGATCACCATCGTCACCGGCACGACACCTTGATCTCCATCGTAGCATCGTTGTCGTCTCGCCAATCTTATGCTTCTACGACTATCGCTACCGCTTAGTGATAAAGTAAAGCATTACAGGGCGATTGCATTGCATACAATAAAGCAACAACCATATGGCTCCTGCCAGTTGCCGATAACTTCGGTTACAAAACATGATCATCTCATACAATAAAATATATCATCACGTCTTGACCATATCACATCATAACATGCCCTGCAAAAACAAGTTAGACGTCCTCTACTTTGTTGTTGCAAATTTTACGTGGCTGCTACGGGCTTAGCAAGAACCGTTCTTACCTACGCATCAAAACCACAACGATAGTTCGTCAAGTTAGTGTTGTTTTAACCTTCGCAAGGACCGGGCGTAGCCACACTCGATTCAGCTAAAGTGAGAGAGACAGACACCCGCCAGCCACCTTTAAGCACGAGTGCTCGTAACGGTGAAACCAGTCTCGCGTAAGCGTACCCGTAATGTCGGTCCGGGCCGCTTCATCTTACAATACCGCCGAACCAAAGTATGACATGCTGGTAAGCAGTATGACTTGTATCGCCCACAACTCACTTGTGTTCTACTCGTGCATATGACATCTACGCATAAAACTTGGGCTCGGATGCCACTGTTGGAGAACGTAGTAATTTCAAAGAATTTCCTACGCACACGCAAGATCATGGTGATGGCATAGCAACGAGAGGGGAGAGTGTTGTCCACGTACCCTCGTAGACCGTAAGCGGAAGCGTTATGACAACGCGGTTGATGTAGTCGTACGTCTTCACGATTCGACCGATCCAAGCACCGAACGTACAGCACCTCCGTGTTCAGCACACGTTCAGCTCGATGACGTTCCCCGGGCTCCAATCGAGCAAAGTGTCGGGGATGAGTTCCGTCAGCACAACGGCGTGGTGACAATGATGATGTTCTACCGGCGCAGGGCTTCGCCTAAACTCCACGACGATATGACCGAGGTGGAATATGGTGGAGGGGGGCACCCCACACGGCTAAAGAACGATCCATAGATCAACTTGTGTATCATGGGGTGCCCCCTGCCCCCGTATATAAAGGAGCAAGGGAGAGGGGGCAGCCGGCCTAGGAGGGGCGCGCCAAGGGGAGTCCTACTCCCAGGACTCCCTCCTTCCTTGTTGGAGTAGGAGAAGGGGGGAAAGAGGGGGAGAGGAGGAAGGAAAAGGGGGCCGCACCCCTTGTCCAATTCGGACCAGAGGGGGGCTGCGCGCCTCCTTCCTTTCGGTCTCTCTCCTCTATTCCCGTATGGCCCAATAAGGCCCATATACTCCCCGGCGAATTCCCGTAACTCTCCGGTACTCCGAAAAATACTCGAATCACTCGGAACCTTTCCGAACTCCGAATATAGTCGTCCAATATATCGATCTTTACGTCTCGACCATTTCGAGACTCCTTGTCATGTCCCCGATCTCATCCGGGACTCCGAACTCCTTCGGTACATCAAAACTCATAAACTCATAATAAAACTGTCATCGTAACGTTAAGCGTGCGGACCCTACGGGTTCGAGAACTATGTAGACATGACCGAGACACGTTTCCGGTCAATAACCAATAGAGGAACCTGGATGTTCATATTGGCTCCCACATATTCTACGAAGATCTTTACCGGTCAAACCGCATAACAACATACGTTGTTCCCTTTGTCATCGGTATGTTACTTGCCCGAGATTCGATCGTCGGTATCCAATACCTAGTTCAATCTCGTTACCGGCAAGTCTCTTTACTCGTTCCATAATACATCATTTCGTAACTAACTCATTAGTTACAATGCTTGCAAGGCTTAAGTGATGAGTATTACCGAGAGGGCCCAGAGATACCTCTCCGACAATCGGAGTGACAAAACATAATCTCGAATTATGCCAACTCAACATGTACCTTTGGAGACACCTGTAGAGCACCTTTATAATCACCCAATTACGTTGTGACGTTTGGTAGCACACAAAGTGTTCCTCCGGTAAACGAGAGTTGCACAATCTCATAGTTGTAGGAACTTTGTATAAGTCATGAAGAAAGTAATAGCAACATACTAAACGATCAAGTGCTAAGCTAACGGAATGGGTCAAGTCAATCACATCATTCTCCTAATGATGTGATCCCGTTAATCAAATGACAACTCTTTTGTCCATGGCTAGGAAACTTAACCATCTTTGATTCACGAGCTAGTCAAGTAGAGGCATACTAGTGACACTATGTTTGTCTATGTATTCACACATGTATTATGTTTCCGGTTAATACAATTCTAGCATGAATAATGAACATTTATCATGAAATAAGGAAATAAATAATAACTTTATTATTGCCTCTAGGGCATATTTCCTTCATTGATCACCCGTGCCCACCTTCTAATGAGAGTAACTCTTCAACTCATATATTGTTTAATTCCCCTTCGTGCTTACCAAAGGATGATTGCTATGATCCCGTTGATTCTTTTGAAATATCCCATTTTGATGATGCTTGCTATGCTTGTGGCCAAGATGCCAATATGAATGATGCTTATGGAGATGAACTTGCTATATTTCCTTATGTTAAACATGAAATTGTCACTATTACACCCACGCATGATAGTCCTATTATCTTTTTGAATTCTCCCGATTATACTATATCGGAGAAGTTTGCACTTATTAAGGATTATATTGATGGTTTGCCTTTTACCGTTGCACATGATGATTTTGATGAATGTAATATGCATGTGCTTGCTGCTCCTACTTGCAATTATTATAAGATAGGAACTATGTCTCCACCTCTCTATGTTTCCCATACTATGAAATTGCAAGAAACTGCTTATACTATGCATTGGCCTTTACTATGTGTGCATGAATTGTTCTCTTATGACATGCCGATGCATAGGAAGAGAGTTAGACTTCGTTGTTGCATGATATATGTTACTTTGTGCTCACTACTAAATTACAAATCATTGTTAATTCAAATTGGCTTTGATATACCTTGGGATCCGGGTGGATCCGTTACTTGAGCACTAAATGCCTAGCTTAATGGCTTTAAAGAAAGCGCTGCCAGGGAGACAACCCGGAAGTTTTAGAGAGTCATTTATTTCTGTTGAGTGCTTTCATATAGTTTAAAAACAACAAAAATAAAGAGGGGAACCTAAAAACTTTTCAAAAAGGAAAGTGAAAGTGAGAAAGACAAGCATTATTGAAGTGGGAGAGCTCCTTGAACTTTGTTCATGCTCACGAAAACTTTGTGAATCTTGATTACAGAAACTTTTCATCAAAAAAATAATTATCCCCTTGTACAATTCCATTGTATTATAAAAATAATGTGCCAAGGTTTGCCTTTAGGATGTTTACAATGCTTGTTGGTTTGTACGGTGCAGGACAGAAACTTTGGCTGTAGTGCTCAATTTTACATTTTTAACTGGAATGTCAAATGGTTCTGATTCCTTTTGAACTTTCTTTCTATACAACTTATTTATTATTCCTAATTTTGGTAGAATTTTTGGGGTACCATAAGTATTGTGATTGTTCAGATTGCTACAGACTGTTCTGTTTTTGACAGATTCTGTTTTTGATGCATAGTTTGCTTGTTTTGATGAATCTATCAATTTATATCAGTGGATTAAGCCATGGAAAAGTTATATTACAGTAGACACAATGCAAAAACAAAATATGAATTGGTTTGAAACAGTACTTAGAGTGGTGATTTGCTTTATTATACTAACGGATCTTCCCGAGTTTTCTGTTGAAGTTTTGTGTGGATGTAGTGTCTAATCGAGGATGTTTCGATGTGAGAAGAAGGAAGAGAGGAAAGAGCTCAAGCTTGGGGATGCTCAAGGCACCCCAAGTAAATATTCAAGGAGACTCAAGCGTCTAAGCTTGGGGATGCTGGGGAGGCATCCCCTCTTTCTTCAACATGTATCGGTATGTTGTAGATTCGTTTTGTTCATGCATTATGTGCAAGTCTTGGAGCGTCTTTTGCAATTAGGTTTTTATTTTTCTTTTATGCACCATGCTAGTATGAGATAGTCCTTGGTTGATTTATAAGAATGCTCTTTGCACTTCACTTAAATCTTTTGAGTATGGCTTTATAGAATGCTTCATGCGCTTCACTTATATCATTTGAAGTCTGGATTGCCTGTTTCTCTTCACATAGAAAACCGCCATTTGTAGAATGCTCTTTTGCTTCACTTATATTTGTTAGAGCGTGGGCATGTCTTTTGTATAAAGAATTAAACTCTCTTGCCTCACTTATATCTATTTAGAGAGATGACAGGAATTGGTCATTCACATGGTTAGTCATAAAATCCTACATAAACTTGTAGATCGCTGAATATGATATGTTTGATTCCTTGCAATAGTTTTGCGATATAAAGATGGTGATATTAGAGTCATGCTAGTGGGTGGTTGTGGATTGTAGAGACACTTGTGTTGAGGTTTGCAAGTCCCGTAGCATGCACGTATGGTAACCATTGTGTGACAAATTTGAAGCATGGGGTGTTTCTTTGATTGTCTGCCTTATGAGTGACAGTCGGGGACGAGCGATTGTCTTTTCCTACCAATCTATCCCCCTAGGGGCATGCGTAGTAGTACTTTGCTTCGAGGGCTAATAAACTTTTGCAATAAGTATATGAGTTCTTTATGACTAATGTGAGTCCATGGATTATACGCACTTTTACCTTTCCATCATTGCTAGCCTCTTCGGTACCGTGCATTGCCCTTTCTCACCTCGAGAGTTGGTGCAAATTTCACCGGTGCATCCAAACCCCATGATACGATACGCTCTATCACACATAAGCCTCATTATATATTCCTCAAAACAGCCACCATGCCTACCTATCATGGCATTTCCATAGCCATTCCGAGATATATTGCCATGCAACTTCCATCATCATCATATTCATGACTTGAGCATTCATTGTCATATTGCTTTGCATGATCGTAAGATAGCTAGCATGATGTTTTCATGGCTTGTCCGTTTTTTGATGTCATTGCTACGCTAGATCATTGCACATCCCAGTACACCGTCGGAAGCATTCATATAGAGTCATATCTTTGTTCTAGTATCGAGTTGTAATGTTGAGTTGTAAGTAAATAAAAGTGTGATGATCATCATTATAGAGCATTGCCCCCCCAAAAAAGGGAAAGGCCAAAGAAGCCTAAATAAAAAAAATGGGGCCAAAGAAGCCCATCCAAAAAAGGGGGGCAATGTTACTATCTCTTTTTCCACACTTATGCTTCAAAGTAGCACCATGTTCTTCATGTAGTGAGCCTCATATCTTGTGCTTCAAAGTAGCACCATGATTCTTCATATAGATTGTCTCCTATGTTGTCACTTTCATATACTAGTGGGAATTTTCATTATAAAACTTGGCTTGTATATTCCAACGATGGGCTTCCTCAAATGCCCTAGGTCTTCATGAGCAAGCAAGTTGGATGCACACCCACTTAGTTTCTTTTGTTGAGCTTTCATACACTTATAGCTCTTAGTGCATCCGTTGCATGGCAATCCCTACTCCTTGCATTGACATCAATTGATGGGCTTCTCCATAGCCCGTTGATTAGCCGCGTCTATGTGAGACTTTCTCCTTTTTTGTCTTCTCCACATAACCTCCATCATTGTATTCTTTTCCACCTATAGTGCTATATTCATGGCTTGCGCTTATGTATTGCGTGAGGGTTGAAAAAGCTGAAGCGCGTTAAAAAGTATGAACCAATTGCTCGGCTCGTCATCGGGGTTGTGGATGATGGGAGCATTTTTGTGTGACGAAGATGAAGCATGGCCAAACTGTATGATTTTGTAGGGATAAGCTTGCTTTGGCCTTGTTGTTTTGAAAAGACATGATTGCTTTATTAGAACGCTCGAAGTATTATTGTTTTTATGTCAAATTATAGACTATTGCTTTGAATCACTCGTGTCTTAATATTCATGCCATGATTAGACATATGATCAAGATTATGCTAGGTAGCATTCCACATCAAAAATTATCTTTTTTATCATTTACCTACTCGAGGACGAGCAGGAATTAAGCTTGGGGATGCTGATACGTCTCCGTCATATCTATAATTTTTGATTGTTCCATGCCAATATTCTCCAACTTTTATATACTTTTGGCAACTTTTTATACTATTTTTTGGGACTAACATATTGATCCAGTGCCCAGTGTCAGTTCCTGTCTGTTGCATGTTTTTTGTTTCGCAGAAACCCAATATCAAACGGAGTCCAAACGGGATAAAAACGGAAGGAGATTTTTTTTGGAATATTTATGATTTTTGGGAAGTGAAATCAACACAAGACGGTGTCCGAGGTGGTCACGAGGTAGGGGGCGCGCCCTACCACCCCAGGCGCGCCCCTGACCCTCGTGGTCCACCCGTAAGGCGGTTGAGGCTCTTCTTTTGGTGCAAGAAAGCTAATTTTATGAGAAAGATCTAGGCGAAAGATTCACCCCAATCGGGGTTACGGATCTTCGGATATTTAAGAAACGGTGAAGGGGTAGAATCAGGGAACGCAGGGAACGCAGAAACAGAGAGATAGATCCAATCTCGGAGGGGCTCTCGCCCCTCCCAAGCCATGGGAGCGAAGGACCAGAGGGGAAACCCTTCTCCCATATAGGGAGGAGGTCAAGGAAGAAGAAGAAGAAGGGGGGCCCTCTCCCCCTTGCTTCCGGTGGCGCCGGAGCGCTACCGGGGGCCATCATCATCACCGCGATCTTCACCAACACCGCCGCCATCTTCACCAACATCTCCACCAACTCTTCCTTCCTCTATGCAGCGGTGTAACCTCTCTCTTACCCGCTGTAATCTCTACTTAAACATGGTGCTCAACGCTATTATATTATTCCCCAATGATGTATGGCTATCTTATGATGTTTGAGTAGATCTGTTTTGTCCTATGGCTATTTGATGATCATGATTGGTTTGAGTTGTATGTTTTATTATTGGTGTTGTCCTATGGTGCTCTCCGTGTCGCGCAAGCATGAAGGATCCCCGCTGTAGGGTGTTGCAATATGCTTATGATTTGCTTATGGTGGGTTGCGTGAGTGACTGAAACACAAACCCGAGTAAGTAGGTTATTTGCGTATGGGATAAAAGGGGACTTGATACTTTAATGCTATGGTTGGGTTTTACCTTAATGAATCTTTAGTAGTTGCGGATGCTTGCTAGAGTTCCAATCATAAGTGCATATGATCCAAGTAGAGAAAGTATGTTAGCTTATGCCTCTCCCTCAAATAAAATTGCAATAGTGATTACCGGTCTAGTTATCGATTGCCTAGGGACAAATAACTTTCTCGTGACAACAAGCTCTTTACTTTTACTAATTTAGTTGCTTATTTATCTAAACAGCCCCTAGTTCTTATTTACATGTTCTTTATTGTCTTGCAAACCTATCCTTTCACACCTACAAAGTATTTCTAGTTTCATACTTGTTCTAGGTAAAGCGAACGTCAAGCATGCGTAGAGTTGTATCGGTGGTCGATAGAACTTGAGGGAATATTTATTCTACCTTTAGCTCCTCGTTGGGTTCGACACTCTTACTTATCGAAAGAGGCTACAACTATCCCCTATACTTGTGGGTTATCACGCCTCCTTCTCCAAGTGAATTGGTCGCCCATGAACCCCATGTCGTCTAACTGGCAATCCACCAAGGCTTCCCTGAACTCTTGCATCATACGGTCTGGGCGTCGAGCTCCTCCTTCCTTCTCATGCAAATACAATATTTCATTAAAGTTACCAATCACAACCCACGGGATATTCATTCGTGAGTGGAGATCTCTGAAATAGGACCATGAGAGGTGTTTATCTTCCCATTTTGGTTCACCGTAAAAGCCCGTGAGCCTCCACTTCTCATCATTTGCACCTCCTACTACTGCATCAATAAAGTTTTTCTCTATATTCAGAGTTTCAATGACCACCGGGCTCCGCCATGTTAACAACAAACCTCCACTCGCACCATCACTCTCATACACCTCCATCCTATCCATTTTCAGCTTCCTCCTCAATTTATCTGCCTTTGCTTTATTCAGATGTGCCTCAGACAGGAAGAACACATCCAGCCCCCATTCGCGTGAAGATTCTTAAAAACAAGCGTTGAGGGGGGATATAAGCCGTCACCATGCTCTTTGTAGACATGAGTGACCAAACATGCACCATACACCAATCCGCTAGTCTCTGGTATTACTTTACAACGACTAACTCGCTGCAGTGAGTGTAGAATAGGGTTTTTGCGTCGCGGGTCTGTTGAGGAATCGGGGCAAAAGGAAACGAATCATGTGGGCCTCTGCAGGAGGTTTGCGCGCAGGAGTGTGTGGGCTGGGCCCGCAAGCCCACTACACGAGCATGGCGACGCGGCTTGAAATACCCCGCCTTGGCGCCCGAACGTAACCGTCCCAACCAGCAGCCTTCGCCCCTCCTCTTCTCCCCATGGCCGGAGCACCAAGAAACCAAGAACCCACCGTCCCCACCTCTCCTTCCCCACCGCGTGCCTCTGCTCTCCTGCGTCACCGGCTACCGACGGAGCAGTTCCAGGACGGCCACCACGTGCGGCTGCGGAGCCGCGAGCGCGGCACGTACCTGCACGCCGACGACGACGGGCTTGGCGTCTCCCTCCGCCGGCGCCGCGCATCGATGAACGCGGCTTGGGCGGTGCACATCTACGAGGGAGATGGCGATGCCCTGTACGTGCTCCTCCACAGCGCCGCCTACGGCCGCTACCTCGGCGCCACGGACGCGCCGGCGCCGCGAGGCCACAGCGGGCGCCGCGTCGAGCAGTGCGACTACGAGCCGTGGCAGGAGGTGGACATCAGGTGGCAGGCCGTCAGGATCGGCTCGGGGGACGATGTCCTGCTCCGCCACGTCGCCGGCCGCCTCCGCGCCAACGGGAGGCACCTCAGCGTCGACGACTTCAACAGCACCGGGACGATGATGCACTGGGTCGTGGAGCGCATACCCGCCAGGGAGGACACGCCTCGCCTTGCAGCTCCGACTGGGGTGAGTCCGCCATGCCCGCTTCTTGATTCTTCCCGATCGAAATGGGTTCTTGGATGTCGTTACAATTGGGGATTGCAATTCATGGAATCTTGCAAAATTTGCAAATCTTGATCGCACTTGTGTTTCCGATCAACTGCAGCTCCGCCTCCCCAGAAGCCTCACCTTCCTGTTGCCGTGGCGGGTGATCCAGTACGAGCAGGCCGGCGCCGACGAGCCCAACGCCAACTTCGCCTGGCCCTCACTCCTATTCAGGGGCAGGTCCGTGTTCCACCTGAGGAAGAAGCTGGCCCGACGGCTGGATGCCGCCATGGACGCCTCCAACCTCGTCATGTGCGTCCGAGCGGGTACGCACGGGCGGCCTACCCCACTGCTCGTCGATCTGCCCCACAGAGACGAGACCCTCGACATCATCGTCGTCATGGCCGGGACGCCAGGTGAGACGCGCCATTCCTAACTTACTACTTCCTATTTTAATGGAGTACTCATCAGCTTGTGCTGGAAGAAACTGTCTGAAGAACAGTTTACTGAAACTGTTGTATTCTGCAACTGCTGATAATCTTCAGTTAGGAATGGGGAGTTGTGTGGACTGTTGCAGTATTGGATATAAGTAGAAGGAGATAGTTGGTATTTGCATTATGCCTGCAGTAAAGATGCTAGATGGTTATCTAAATCCAGTTTGTTTTGGGATAAATCATAACATATTCACATTAAACCCTGACACAGAAATGATTGGTTTCATAGTACTGTCCCATTCGCACTATTTGTCTCTTGTAGATAGCCAACTCAGTCAAGTAATTTGTACTGTAAATTCTGTTTGATTAAGCATACTATAAATTATTTGAACAGCATGTGAAACAAATTTAGGTTATATCCTTGAGTATTTCATGAAAGCTATCTTTCAGGTTCTTGCACATTGTATTGTTGTTTTTCAGGCTTTTTGTGCATAAGCTGTCTTCTTCGTTAATTCTGCAACACAGTGATATTTAAGTTATTTATCTTCTCAAACTGTTGCACTTCCTGTGACTTGATGCCTAACTTCCTCACTTTCTGTTCTAATTCAGCCCACGCAGAGCTGCGGTACCCGGATGTCAATGCAGAATAGAGAAAGATAAGAGCGGGATTCCTGTCCACCTCTTCAGAAATGTCGCTGCCTCAGACACGATGACATGAGAATTCAGAGACAAGGTTTAGGAAGCGGATCTTATGTCTGCTAGCTTAGATAAACTTGATTCATTCTCCAGACATGGGGAAACTGTCTATTTTGCCTGTAACGATTGCGTTCTTATTCTTGCTACTACTTCAGGGTTGCCTCTGTAATTTCTCTCAGATGTCAACTTGGGAACCTCTGTGAATAGTTATGCAATAACTTTGGTTTGTAATGGTTGTGTTCTTATATTTGCTGCTACTTCAGCGGTGTTGTTTCAAGTTTCAGTCATTCAGCAGAAAATGAATTTTGCAACATATGTACTGGTCGATATTATTTGCTGCATTGACATGAAAATTTGGGATTTATTTTAATGGAGCATTGATCAACTTGTGCTGGAAGACAGTGCAATGAAACTGTCTGAAGAACAGTTTACTGAAACTGTTGTATTCTGCAACTGCTGCTAATCTTCAGTTACGAGTTGGGAGTTGTCAGGACTGTTGTCTGTATTAGATATAAGTAGAATGAGTTGATTAGAAATAGTTGGTATTTCCATTATGCCTGTTGCACAGATGCTAGAAGGTGATCTGAAGCTAAATTGGTTGTTGAGGAGAAAATCATTTCTTAAGTCACATATTCACACTAAACCTTGATACAGAAATTTTTGGCTTCATACGACTGGTACAGATAATTAAATTTTCTGCTAGGAAACCCAACTCAGTCACGTTATGTGTTTTCAGCTTTAAATAGAAGATACAGATTTCCAGTTGATTTAGCATACTGTACATTTTTTGAACAACATGCAAACCAAATTCAGGTTATTTTCCAGGTTTTGTACCTAAGCTATCTTCTTTGTCAATTATGCAATACAGCGATACTTAAGTTATAGATCTTGTCCAACGATAGCCTGTGACATGATTCCTTACTCTTTGACTGTCTGGTCTAATTCAGCCCACGCCGAGTTGCGGTACCCGGATGTCAATGCAGCGTAGAGAAAGATAAGAGCAGGATTCCTGACCGTCGCCTGTCAGTCCTCTTTAGAAGTGTCGCCGCCTCCGACGCAATGACATGAGAATTCAGAACCACAATTTGCATTCAGCTATAAGTTTAGAAAAACCCCAGCAGCTCTTGTTATTCAGCTACATGAAATTGATTCAATCTCCACACAAGAGGAACCTGTCTGTTTTGCTTTTTGCGGTTCTAAACTTCTGAACCTGCATGAACAAATTATATAATAGCATTGGCCTGTAATGATTGCATTCTTATTCTGGCTGCCACTTCAGTGTTGCCAGGTGCATTTCTCTTAGGTGCCAATTTGAGAACCTCTGTCAACAGGTATTCAATGGCACTGGTTTGTAATGGTTATTTTCTTATTCTGGCGCTGCCCGGCGCATTTCTCTTAGATGTCAGTGCTTCTGTTACAAGTTTCAGTGATTCAGCAGAGAATAAATTTGTGTTTTCACAGAGATCAACTTCTGAACATGGCCATTTCAATGCACTGGACAAGTGATGCCGGCGACTTGCTGCATTTTGCTGTGTGTGTGGTGTTTCTGCACAAAATTCAGGTTATAGTATTACCACAGCACCATATATAAGATACTAGTTTCTGCACATTACATTCTCAGGTTTTCTACATCAGCTGTCCTCCTTTTGTTAGCAAAATCGTAAGGGTTTTTATCTGCCTCGAGCCCTCGATGGTTGCATAACAACTTTCGCACAGAACTTGCAGAGCATCTTGCGCTCGCTTCTCTGTTTTCCTCTGGTTTTGTACGTGTGCATGCCAACAACTTCAGTTCAAACACAAGTTGAGACAGTAAAACATTGACATGTCACTGTGTCAGTAATTAGTATGCTTCGCTTACAAGACAAATTCAACCATCCTCGCAGAGTAAAGAAGCGAAGAAGAGAATTTTAGCTCAACAAAAATTGGAATTACTACACATTGGTACGATTGTGCGGAGGCGAAAGCGTTGTGCCTCTTCTGGAGGGACACCGTACGTGTTTATAGAGCAGGGGCGCACCTCCCTGATAGCGCATACAAGTTCGTTACAGGAGATTACAGGAGATTACAACTTGGAGAGGAAGTTAGGTAGAGATAGAGATAGAGTTTACATGAGATAAGATATCTTCTACCTAACATCTAAACCTCCTAACAAACATATCACACAGCCTCCTGTATCACGCAGCTCCTGTAAGTTATGGATGTTTAACAACCTCCCTTAATCACAACTTCATCAAGTTGAGATTATGCTTGAAGTCCTCAAAGTTGTGTATAGGTAAGACCTTTGTAAAGCCGCCTGCAACTTGATCCTTTGAGTGTATGAACCGAATATCTAAGAGCTTGTTAGCAACTCTTTCTCTGACAAAGTGAAAGTCTATTTCAATATGCTTTGTTCTTGCATGAAAGACAGGATTTGCTGAGAGATAGGTGGCTCCCAAATTATCACACCACAGTCAAGGAGCTTGAGTACTTTTCACACCAAGTTCCTTAAGCATAGACTGTACCCATATAATTTCTGCCGTGGCATTAGCCAGTGCCTTGTACTCTGCCTCTGTACTGGACCTGGAAATTGTGGCTTGTTTTCTGGCACACCATGATATGAGATTGGGTCCAAAAAATACTGCAAAGCCACCAGTTGAGCGTCTGTCATCCAGACAGCCTGTCCAGTCTGAATCAGAAAAGGCACTAACAAGGGTTGAAGATGACCTGCCAAAGTTAAGACCAATGCTCAAGGTATTCTTCACATATCTAACTATGCGTTTTGCAGCAGTTAAATGAAGTGAGGTTGGTGCATGAAGGAATTGACACACTTTGTTGACAGCAAAAAAAATATCAGGTCGTGTGAGTGTCAGGTACTGGAGTGCACCTACTAGACTCCTGTATTTGGTGATGTCCTCAGGGCTCAATAGTGTTCCTTCTGTGAAAGACAACTTCTCTTTACTAGACAAAGGAGTAGATGTGGGTTTACAGCCTTGCAAGCCAGCCTTTCTTACCAAGTCGGTTGCATACTTTTCTTGGGAGAGATGAAGTCCATCCTTGTGCCTTTTACCCTCAATCCCTAGAAAATAATGCAAATCTCCAAGATCCTTAAGAGCAAATTCAACACTTAAATCCTTCAAAAGTCCTGCTATTGCCTTTTCAGAAGAGCTTGTGACAATAATATCATCAACATATATGAGAACAAATATGGATGTGTTAAACTTATTGTAAATAAACAATGAGGTGCCAGACTTTGAAGGAATGAAGCCAAGTGTTTGCATCTTTCTGCTAAGACGGGAATACCATGCCATTGGAGCTTGCTCCAGTCCATACAATGCTTTATCAAGCCTGCACATATGAGAGGGTGGATGTTCATTTTCAAACCCAGGTGGTTGTTTCATGTATACTTCCTCTTCCAGAACACCATGAAGAAACGCGTTCTGTACGTCTAGCTGTCTGAGACTCCATCCCCTGGAAACAGCAATAGACAAAACAAGATGGATGGTAGCAGCTTTTACAACTGGATTAAATGTGTCCTCATAGTCTATACCATACCGCTGTTTGAAACCTTTTGCAACTAGTCTGGCCTTGTAACGATCAATTGTTCCATCAGATTTTCTTTTGATCCTGAAGACCCACTCGCAGTCAATAAGGTTTTTACCTTGTTGTGGAGGAACCCAGTGCCATGTTTTGTTTTTCTGTAATGCCACATATTCTTCATGCATTGCCTTCCTCCACTTTTCATCACCAAGGGCCTCCTCAAGTGTATGAGGCTCACCTGGTTCACCTGTAGAACAAACCATGCCATACTTGGTTATGTGTTTATAATTAATAGGTGCAATTACCCATTTTTGTAGTGTTGTACGCCTTGTCTTAGTTTGTGATGCAGAAGATCCTGTGAGCTGACCAGGAGACAGAGCTGCACCCGATCCCGAGGTGGATTCGTCTGCGCCAGCAGCTGCAGCAGATTCCAGCGTTGGCTGGACGCGGCGCGGATCTTCTGTGGCATGCGGCTGTTGCTCAGAGGATGCATGCACTGCAGAAGATCCTGGCCGACCGGGCGTCGTGGGACCGCTGGGGTCCGCACCCTGGCACGCACCTGTCGCACGAACCGCGCCGTGCCGCTTGTACACCACCGGTTGGGGAGGAAAACGCGCACCATCTGGGCCAGCTGCAGCGCCGTCTGGGCCAGCCACAGGTCGCCGCGTGTCCGCTGGAGAGGCGCCTTTAGGTGCGCCTACCACGCCTGGCGCGACAGCGGCGCTGTCCGCTGAGTCCGGCTGCACAGATCCCGTGGTGGATCGCGTGCTCTGCTCCAGAGCGGATCCCAAGGAGGATATGCCCCCTTCACCACGACACATGTGATATGGCGCTGTTGAATTGATTTCTTCATTATTTTCCGAGCTGTTTTGGTCGCTGTGGTTTCCTGTAGTAGTACAAGGCTCATGCATATGGTCAGGAGGGTTAGTCAACATATGATCAGTACAGTTATTAGTTCCCCCTTGATCATGACCAACAAGATGAGGTGACAATAGAAGAATTTCTTGGCGAAGCATAGGACCGGCGTTGGGATGGAGATTAGCAAAGGGAAATTTTGTCTCATCGAATACGACGTCACGAGATATGTAGACGCGTCATGTGGAAACATCAAGGCATTTTACCCCCTTATGCTGAGCACTATACCCAAGAAACACACATTGTGTTGACCGAAACATGAGTTTGCGTTTATTACATGGATGCAAATTAGGCCAACATGCACAACCAAAGACACGCAGAGAAGAATAGTCTGGTTTAGTGTGGAGAAGTCTTTCGACGGGAGTGTCATTGTTGATGACACGACTAGGAAGCATGTTTATAATGTGTACGACAGTGAGAAAAGCTTCATCCCAGAACTTTAGAGGCATGGAGGCACCAGCTAACAAGGCAAGGCCAACTTCAACGATGTGCCTATGCTTGCGTTCAACAGAGCCGTTTTGTTGGTGAGCGTGAGGACAAGACACGTGATGAGAGATGCCAAGGTTTTGGAAGAAGGAGTTTAATTTTTCGTATTCTCCTCCCCAATCTGATTGGACAACAAGAATTTTTCTATCAAACTTTCTTTCAACAAGTGCTTGAAAGTTTTGAAAAACTTGAAACACGTCGGATCTTTTCTTAGGAAGATAGATCCAAGAAAACTTGCTGTAATCATCAATAAAACTTACGTAGTATGTGTGTCTACCAATAGAGCTAGGGGTTGGACCCCATACATCAGAAAAGATTAGTTGCAATGGTTGAGTAGAAACACTAGTGGAGATAGGATAAGGTAATTGATGACTTTTTGCTTTTTGGCAAGAATTACAAATAGTCTCAACATTGCGCTCACCAACAAACGGGAGCTTATTTTTTTAAGCAAACGTTCGAGTAAAGAAAATGAAGCATGTCCTAGACGATCGTGCCACCGTGTGGACGAAAGCTTGATAGCGCCACAAGCTTGTTTATTGAGTCTTCTAAGCTCTGGAATCAACGGGTAAAGACCTCGAACGCATCTACCTCGATAGAGGGTTTTCTTCGTGGCCAGATCCTTAATAAAAAAGAAGAGAGGATGAAAATCAATATAGACATGATTGTCAAGAGTGATTCTATGAACAGATAGAAGATTTTTGTTGGCACTACGGACATGCAAAATTTTTCTAAGATGGATTTTACGATGCGGGGTAGTAATAACTGAATGACCAATGTGACGTATCCTCATACCTGCACCGCTAGCGGTGTGAATCTGGTCTTTGCCATGGTATTTCTCCCTGAGAGTCACCTTCTCTAGTTCGCTAGTTAGATGGTTTGTGGCGCCACTATCGAGATACCGGTTGGTATCTACACCGTATGAACCATCAGCACCAGTAGCAACCTTTTCATCATCTTCAGACAAGGCTTCATCTTCATCGAACCGATACCAGCAGTCCTTTGCTGTGTGGCCTGGTTTGCCACAAATCTGGCACCGTACAGCATCAGGGCGAGACCTGCTGGACCCGCCACGGCAGCCCCGATTGTTGGTGGAGACAGGGCGCCCGCTGCTAGAATTAGCGCCGCCGTTGCTGCTACCACCTCCTTGCTTGCCTTTGGAGCGAGGAGGACCATGGTGACGAGAGTAGCTGCCGCGCCCACACGCCGCGACATTTGCAGAGGACTTGAAACCACCTGATCCCTGGCACTGCGTGTAGGACCTTGAGAAGAGGTGTCTAGAGGGGGGGGGGGTGATTAGACACTAAGTACCAAAATTGCAGTTTTTAGCCCTTTTAAGTTTAAGTGGAGTTTAGGCACAAATTTAACATTCACAACACATAGAAAGCAAGCATGCAAAGAGTATATGAGCAGCGGAAAGTAAAGCATGCAACTTGCAAGAATGTAAAGGGAAGGGTTTTGAAGGATTCAAACGCAATTGGAGACATGGATGTTTTTGGCGTGGTTCCGATAGGTGGTGCTATCGTACATCCATGTTGATGGAGACTTCAACCCACGAAGCGTAATGGTTGCACGAGTCCACGGAGGGCTCCACCCAAGAAGGGTCCACGAAGAAGCAACCTTGTCTATCCCACCATGGCCGTCGCCCACGAAGGACTTGCCTCACTAGCGGTAGATCTTCACGAAGTAGGCGATCTCCTTGCCCTTACAAACTCCTTGGTTCAACTCCACAATCTTGTCGGAGGCTCCCAAGTGACACCTAGCCAATCTAGGAGACACCACTCTCCAAGAAGTAACAAATGGTGCGTTGATGATGAACTCCTTGCTCTTGTGCTTCAAATGATAGTCTCCCCAACACACAACTCTCTCTCACAGGATTTCGATCTGGTGGAAAGAAGATTTGAGTGGAAAGCAACTTGGGGAAGGCTAGAGATCAAGATTCATATGGTAGGAATGGAATATCTTGGCCTCAACACATGAGTAGGTAGTTCTCTCTCAGAAATAGGATGTTGGAAGTGTAGGCTTGTTCTGATGGCTCTCTCTACGAATGAAGAGGAGGTGGAGGGGTATATATAGCCTCCACACAAAATCTAACCGTTACACACAATTTACCAAACTCGGTGGGACCGATTCAACAGACTCGGTCGGACCGATTTAGTAAACTTAGTGACCGTTAGGATTTTCGGTGGGACCGAGATGCAACTCGGTAGGACTGACTCGGTTAGGGTTAGGGCATAACGTAATCTCGGTGAGAACTATTACACAAACTCGGTGGGACCGATTTTGGTAATTAGCTAACCAGAGAGTTGGTCAGGCAAACTCGGTGGGACCGATTACTCAAACTCGGTGGGACCGACTTTGGTAATAAGTTAACCAGAGAGTTTGCATTGTAATCTCGGTAGTACCGATTGCTCAAACTCGGTGAGACCGATTTTGATAATGGACATACACAGAGAGATTACAATTCCATCTCGGTGAGACCGAGATCCCTATCGGTAGACCGATTTGCCTAGGGTTTGTGGCAGTGGCTAAGACATCCAAACTCGGTGGAATCGGCTAGAAAGAATCAGTATGGCCGATTTTGGCTTTGGGTTTAGGTCATTTGTGGATGTGAGAAAGTAGCTGAGGGTTTTGGAACATATCACTAAGCACATGAAGCAAGAGGCTCATTAAGCAACACCTCATCCCTCCTTGATAGTATTGGCTTTTCCTATAGACTCAATGTGATCTTGGATCACTAAAATGTAAGATGAAGAGTCTTGAGCTTGAAGCTTGAGCCAATCCTTTGTCCTTAGCATCTTGAAGGAGTTCCCACATCCTTTAGTCCATGCCACTCCAATGTTGAACTTGTCTGAAAAATACTAGATAAAAGTGTTAGTCCAACAAGATATATGTTGACATTAATTACCAAAACCACCTAGGGAGCACTTGTGCTTTCAATCTCCCCCTTTTTGGTAATTGATGGCAACATACATCAAAGCTTTAGATAAGGATATGAAGAATAGCAAGCAAAGCTTTGGAAAGACATGTAACAAGCATAGGCTCCCCCTACATGTATGCAATCATGTGAATATGAAATATAGAAGCATGTGAGAGCATAACCACGATAGAGCAGGCAATGTGTTACATGTATCTTGGCCATATGCATCAGAGCAAAAAGTATTAAAGGAAATACCTTCATGCCCATGAGTCCTTCTTGCAAACAGTATGTACATCAGCAAGAATTCCTCATACACATGATTGTGATGCATATACTTACCTTGTAGTCTTGAGTAGGCTTAGGATGGAATGAACCTGTGTAAACAAGGTTAGATAACACAGATACATCTACTAGCCAGAGCAAACAGAAGAAACCACAAGAATACCAAGACTGGGATGACATGTAGAGAGTGAGTACTAAGTACCACATTTGATTAGACATGTCCCCAAGAGTATAGATATGCAATGAATTTGACTGATTTCTTTCCCTTAGATGTCTTGCTCCCCCTTAATCTAGCATGGGATACTGGGAGAAGATAGGGAATAGAAAATTAGAGCTGAAAGATATAAATGAGCAGAGCTAATGCAAACTAATGCAAGTAAGCACATATGAACATGTCTTTCCCCTCAAGAAGACATGTGGCATCTCTCCTCTTGAACACCAAGCATCTGGGATCCTTGAGAAATACTTTCTACTAGTATTCTCTCCCCCTGGAGATCTCTCTCTCTCTCCCTGAAGGATGTCTCTCCCCCTGAGAAGGTGATACTCTCTCTAAAATGATAAGCTTTGATGTGATCTCTCTCTCCCCCTTTGACATCAATTTCCAAGAAGGGCTTGATAAAGATGATCTCTCTCTCTCCCTTTGGAATTTGTCGTGAATGGGTTTGATCCTTGAGTCACAACATAAAGCACTTGATAAAAATGTGATGCTTGTTAGAGGACAAGATTCATTGAGTGAAGCTGGAACAGACGAAACACAGAATAAGTGGCAAACTGTTTTTCCTGTGGTGAAATCGGTGGCACCGAGTTGTATGCTTCGGTTGTACCGAAAGAATTCAGTTGGACCGAAAATAACTAATCGTTGAAACCGAGTTCATCACAAAGAAAACACTTGTCACCGCAGCTCACTAGTCTAATAAGATCTCACAAAGATTTGCAAGGAATTAACTAAATGATATGCAATGAATTGATGCATAGAATGCAGAGCAAACAAACGAAAAAAAGAAATCTAGATGAAGTTTTTTTTAAAGGGAAACAAATATGCATGAGACAAATGCAAAAACACAGAGACGAACACAAGATAACTTCATCTAGAGATGGTCGGCGACAAAGTCACCTATGTTAGAGTATATTGACTTAGGAGTCAAGTGAGATCACTTGATCATAGGTCATACTCATCGTTTAAGCTCAAAATGGGGTTACCATTTTTGGTTTAAGCATCTTGATGTATTCCCATCTTGTCGAGTTGCTTTAGCTCATGTCTCGGAGTAAAGCTTCTCTAAGATGGAATAACATACCTTGGTTGGTGGTGTTGATCATGTAGTTGAACTTGTGTGGGTTGCTCAAGGTTGATGTAGCTCATCAAGAGTTGGGAGCACCACTTGGAATTTGAGTCCATCTACCTACATGGGTTAGTTCTTGCAAGGAAGAGCACTTGTGTATCCAAAAATGACAATCATGAAGCTCAACATAGAATTTGTCAAAGGATATGTTTGAATGGTTTCATGCTTCCTTGTCTTCAACCACCTTTGTATAGAGACTTGGTGATGTAGAGATTGCTCAAGATGTGAGTAGGTTACAATCTCATGGAATTTGATTCAATCAAGTACCTACATGGGTTAGATAACATGCAAGATGCAAATATGTCCAAGACATAAGATTTTCATCATAAGTGAAATATCAAGGATTAGTCATAAGCTCATGTCTTGCATGTATCCAATGGAGTTTCTACTCCAAGTTTGAAGCATCTATGATGTTCAATTCTCCTCTCAACCTGCAAAACACTTTCTCATCAAGAGGTTTAGTGAATATATCCACTAATTGCTTTTCGGTGCGAACATGCTTAAGATCAATGTCACCCTTAGCAACATGATCTCGAATGAAATGATGACGAACTTCAATATGCTTAGTTCGAGAATGTTGCACAGGATTATGACCAATTTTGATAGCACTTTCATTGTCACAAAGCAATGGAACATGTTTCACATATATCCCATAATCTTTAAGAGTGTGGGTCATCCAAAGTAATTGAGCACAACATGAACCAGCGGCAATGTACTCCGCTTCGGCGGTGGATAAGTATACCGAGTTTTGTTTCTTGGAGGACCAAGACACAAGAGATCTACCAAGAAATTGACAAGTACCCGAAGTGGACTTTCTATCAACCTTGTCTCTGGCATAGTCTGAGTCAGAGTAGCCAACAAGATCGAAAGAGGCCCTCTTAGGATACCAAATGCCAAATTTGGTGTATGTATTAAGTATCTCACTATCCTTTCCACAGCCTTAATATGACATTCTTTAGGAGCAGCTTGATATCTTGCACACACATGCACACGCTTAGCATAATATCGGGACGTGAAGCACACAGGTATAACAATGAACCAATCATAGAGCGATAAACCTTTTGATCAACCGGTTCACCATCTTTGGTCAAATCAAGATGTCCACTAGTAGGCATGGGTGTAGTCATACCTTTGCATTCTTGCATATTGAACTTCTTGAATAAGTCCTTAGTGTACTTCGTTTGAGAGACAAAAGTACCTTAGTTTGCTTTATTTGCAACCCAAGAAAGAATTTGAGTTCACTCATCATTGACATCTCAAACTTCTCTGACATTAGCCTTCCAAACTTCTCACTAAAATGAGGGTTAGTTGATCCAAATATGATATCATCAACATAAATTTGGCATACAAATAATTCTCCATTAACCCTTTTAGTGAAAAGAGTAGAATCAATTTTCCCAATTTCAAATCCCTTTCCAGGTAGAAACTTAGTTAAGCATTTGTACCAAGCTCTAGGAGCTTGTTTAAGACCATAAAGAGCTTTGTGAAGTTTGTAAACATGATTTGGTTTCTTAGGATTGACAAAGCCGGGAGGTTGTTTAACATAAACTTCCTCCTCTATTTCACCATTTAAAAAAGCACTTTTAATGTCCATTTGGTACAATGTGATATCATGGTGATTAGCATAGGCAAGTAAGATGCGAATAGACTCAAGTCTAGCTACAGGAGCATAAGTCTCACCATAGTCCATACCTTCGACTTGTGTGTAGCCTTGGGCGACGAGACGTGCTTTGTTGTGAACAACTTGTCCATCTTCATCTTGTTTGTTGCGAAACACCCATTTGGTACCGATGATGTTGTGGTTGTTGTCGGGCTTCTCAACCAATGTCCAAACTTGGTTTCTTTCAAAGTTGTGTAGCTCTTCATGCATAGCGTTTATCCAATCCGGATCTTCCAATGCTTCTTCGACCTTCATAGGTTCAATGCTAGAGATGAAAGAATAGTTTTCACAAAAGTTAGCTAAACGAGTTTTTGAGCGAGTGATTCTCCCGGTTTGAATATCATTGTAGATTTGCTCGACGGGATGGTCTTTAGCAGTTCTTGCTCGAACTCGTGAAAGATTTTGCTTGGATCTTGGTTGAACATCTTCTTCATCATCATCTTCTTCTTCTTCTTCATTGTTGGCGTTGTCGTTCTCTTGTCATGGTGGAGAAGGAGGTTGTTGACGTTCTTGATGCACTTCCTCGTTTTCTTCATCTTGGTGTGTCCTACTTGTGGATGCTTCCGTGTCAACTCTTGGTTCACCTTGTCGTGAAGTAGAAGCCTCCACTTGGACAGACGAGGTACTCTCCTTCACCTCCGTTGGACGAACCTTGCCAATAGACAAGTCTTGGATTGCTTCCGAAGGATGTTTGTCTCCTACATCAATTGGCAATTGCTCTACTTGCGAGCCATTAGATTCATCAAACTTCACATCTACCGTCTCTTCAACCTTTCGGGTGAAATTGTTGTAGACACGGTACGTGTGAGAGTTTGAGCCATAACCTAGTAGGAAACCTTCATGAGACTTAGGAGCAAATTTAGAACGACGATGCTTATCAAGAATGTAGCACTTTGAGCCGAATACTCGAAAGCATCCAACTTGGGGTTTGTTACCAGTGAGGAGCTCGTATGCCGTCTTGCCGAGTAGCTTGTGAAGATACAAGCGATTTGTTGCATGACAAGCTGTCTCAACCGCTTCTGCCCAAAAGTGCTTCGGCGTCTTGTACTCATCAAGCATCGTTCTCGCCATTTCGATGAGCGTCCGGTTCTTCCTCTCAACAACTCCATTTTGTTGAGGTGTGTACGTAGCCGAGAACTCATGTGAAATCCCTTCTTCGTCAAGAAAGGTGTCCACATTTGCGTTCTTGAACTCCGTTCCGTTGTCGCTGCGAACCTTCTTGATCTTCACTTCAAACTGATTTTGGGCCTTCATAGCGAAGTTTTTGAAGATCTTTTGGACCTGCGATTTATCATCGAGAAAGAAAACCCACGTAAATCTTGAAAAATCATCAACTATAACTAGACCAAAAGAATTTCCACCGAGGCTCTTGTAAGAGTTGGGACCGAAGAGATCCATGTGAAGTAGCTCAAGTCGCCTCCTTGTGGTCATGATGTTCTTCACGGGATGCCTTCCTCCAACCTGTTTACCTGCTTGACAAGCACTGCAAAGTCTATCCTTATCAAATATGACATCATTAACTCCAAGGATATGATTTCCTTTAATAAGCTTGTCAAGGTTTCTCATGCCAACGTGACCTAGTCGTCTATGCCATAACCAACCTTTTGAGGATTTAGCAATGAAGCAAGTTTTAGGTTGGGCCTTTTTTAGTGAAATCAACAATGTAAAGATCACCTCTACGTATGCCGGTAAAGACCATTTTATGATTGTCTCGACGAAACACTTGGCAATCTACTTCAGTAAATAGGACATTGAAACCGAAATCAGCAAGTCTAGATACTGAAAGTAAGTTGTAGCCAATAGATTCAACGAGCATAACATTCTGAATGGAGCTATCATGTGAGATGGACACCTTACCGAGGCCAACCACCTTACCCTTTGAGTTGTCACCGAAAGTGACATACTTTCGAGGACTATCATTTTCAGCAAGCTCACGAAACATGTTTTTATCTCCAGTCATGTGATCGGTACATCCACTATCAAGAACCCATTCCTTTCCTCCTGACATATATCCCCGAAGATTTGCCATAAGACCAAAGTGTCTCATTGCATCATCAAGATCGAAGTCATCATCATCATCCTCATCATAGTATCCATGTTCAACATCGTCATGTGGTGGATCAATTCCTAGTGAGAGTGATTCATTAGTATGAGTTTGACAATAATCTTGCTTATGAATTCTAGTGGCTTCGGAAATAATATCGCTAATAATTCCAACATTTCCTTTGGCACGCATAAGATTTGTAAGCTCAAATAAACGATCACCAAACATAGGATCATTAGTATTCATCTTACTCAAGGCAATAGACTTATGGAGAATTTCATCAAGATTTTTCAAAGAATAATCGGGAAATTGTTCCTCAAGAAATTTCCATATAGTGTAGGCACACTCAAGAGTAGGCAATTTTATAATCAAGTTTCTAGGCAAGCCTCTAGTGATAAGATTGACAATTCTAACATTCCTAATCATGTCAATAGACGCATCAAGGGTAGGATGCATAGGATCAACACAAGGTGCACAAGGACTAGCAATGTACTTGTTCAAATGATATTGATTGAAAATTACAAGCATCTTGTCGGTGTCAAAACCGGCGGATCTCGGGTAGGGGGTCCCGAACTGTGTGTCTAGGCGGATGGTAACAGGAGACGAGGGACATGATGTTTTTACCCAGGTTCGGGCCCTCTTGATGGAGGTAAAACCCTACGTCCTGCTTGATTAATATTGATGATGTGGGTTACAAGAGTAGATCTACCATGAGATCAAGGAGGCTAAACCCTAGAAGCTAGCCTATGGTATGATTGTTGTTCGTCCTATGGACTAAGGCCATCTAGTTTATATAGACACCGGAGAGGGCTAGGGTTACACAGAGTCGGTTACAAAGGTAGGAGATCTACATATCCGTATCGCCAAGCTTGCCTTCCATGCCAAGGAAAGTCCCATCCGGACACGGGACGAAGTCTTCAATCCTGTATCTTCATAGTCTTGGAGTCCGGCCGATGATGATAGTTCGGCTATCCGGACACCCCCTAGTCCGGGACTCTCTCAGTAGCCCCCGAACCAGGCTTCAATAACGACGAAGCCGGCGTGTATGTTGTCTTTGGCGTTTGCAAGGCGGGTTCTTCTTCATGCTCCATGTGTTTGCCGGATAGTGTCCGGTTGCTTCATAAATGCTGCGCTCCTTGGCTTCCGCGTCCAATAATGGTCTTCTTCCACGCGTCGCACGAATGCGAAAAGCCAGGGTATTTTTATGTTTTACCCCCTAGCTGCGCAAATAAGCTGCCTATAAGAGAGGCGAGGATCCAGATCCAAATCACATCATCCTCCTTCCGCAAGTACTCATCGAGGCGCATCTGACACCAAACCCATTCCAACATGGACAGTCGACGCGGCTCCTCTTCTCGCGCTCCCAGCCCTAAGCCAGGAGAGTGGAGGAGATGCTCAGTCCTGCACAGCGAGTTAGTGACGCTCCAAGCAGAGGGATATCTTCCCCCGACCTTCATGGTTCCGGTTCGAGCCGGACTGGCCACCTACAAAGGTGGGAAGCAGGCGGAGAGCGCCCCCAATCCCTCCAAAGGAGAGCGGGTGTGCTTCGTCTCCTACTTAATAAGGGGACTCGGATTTCCTATACATCTGTTTCTCCGGGGGCTCCTGGAGTTCTAAGGACTCCAGCTTCATCACCTTACACCTGCCTCCATTTTGCACATCGCGGGCTTCGTATCTCTGTGTGAACTGTTCTTGGGCATTGAGCCCCATTTTGCGTTATGGAAGAGGCTATTTTGCCTCGTGCCCCGCTCTCATGAGGGGTCGATATATCAAGTGGGCGGAGCCGAAATATGGCGCATCGCCGGGACCGGATACCTGTCCGGGACCCCGAAGAAGACGTACGAAGATTGGCCTTCGGAGTGGTTTTATATGGAGGACGCTCCACTGCCGGATCCAGTCTGGATCGGCCTTCCGGAGTTCAGCAACGCTCCCCTGAAGAAACACCTAAGTTGGCGCCCACGGAGCCCTCGACGAGAAGATGATAGTAGCGTCCATTACCTGATGGGCCGGATACGGCTGCTAGCCCATTCCGGATTAACCATGATCGGAGTCATGGCCACATGCATTATGCGTGGGGTGTAGCCGCTCCAATATAGGGCCACCCCATGTGGGACTCCAACAGAGACGACGACGCCACCCGTCACGGCCGCAAGGGACCTGGCTCGGCCGACGATTTGGTGAAGATCCTGTCCGGCTTGTACAAGGGGGGAGAAGGAGGACTTCCTCCGCACGAATCCTCTGAACGGATTTTCCATGAACAACCCTCGGAGCTGGGTAAGCGGTCGCATGCATATCTGAACCGTGCCTTTAAAGGCAATTGCCTTACTGTATGATTTTGACAAAGGAACTGCGTCGGGATGTGGAGGGCATAAAAAGCCCAGCCCCACAACCCGAAGACCCAGAAAGGTCCCTTGATCCGGCCTCCGAAGAGGATCCGGACTTAGCGGTGGAACTGTTCGATGGGGTGTACCACCAGCTCAGCATAGATAATGCTTTAGTCGCCATTATGGCTGACTACCCCGGTTTGTGTCTGGCTTCCCCGGTGAGTACGACCGAAGTCCTGGCGCCGTTACTTCTTTAATGCTTAGTTCTGACCACCGTGCACCAATGGTGTTCGACAGGAAGCGCCTCTATGGCAGGAAGTCGAGCCCGCGGTGACCGGCCAACAAGGGTCAGTCCGGCCCAGCAGGCGGAAGAGGAGTGCGACGCGAACTGAAACGTCGCCGCAACGGTACGGAGCACCGCTATTTTTTAAGGGAAGGATTCCCAGGAGGTATATTAATGCTCATAACTTTTCCAGAAAGAGCGCTCGCCGGACAGTGTCCGGAGAGGTTGCCAATCAAGCCTCTGCCAGCCATGCTCCAACGCATAGCCCGGAAGGGGAGGCGAATACAAGGCATGAGTCGGACGCACCTCCGACGGAGGATGCCGACAGGCTGTCCGCCACCCGGTCTGAGGTGGAGAGCGCCATGAATCACAGGCGTCGCCGGACAGTTCTTCGTGACGCGTGTTTCTCCCCGGAGGCGTTAAATGCCTTTGATGCGGGAAACGCGCACCTCCGTGCCGCTCAAGATGGGTTAACCAGAGCCATGGAGCAGTATGTGAAAGACATACGTGTAAGTAATTTTAATAGTTATATATGCCAGTAGCCCCCGAGACTTAAAATGGTTAAAATAACTGATTTAAGGATCAATTTTTATGCAGGATCTTACGGATAAGAATACCCATCTGTCCCAGGAGCTCCAAGAGTGCAAGGCCCAACTTGAGGCCGCACTGGCCGCCACAGGGGGAGCCACAGGGACCCCCGCTGGTAACACGTACTTTGAAAAGATAATTAATTAACAAAGTGCGGCGTGAATCTGACAATAATATTGCAGAGGGCGCCGGACTAGATCCGGACAAACAACAGCTACTGCGTCAGCTAAAGGCTGGTGAGAGGGTACTTATGAAGGTGCAGCAGGAGAGAAACAAGCTCCAAGATGCCCACACCCAGCTAGGAGAAGAGCTGAAAGGTGTTCGGGCCCAGCTGTCTGGCTCCTTGAAAGAGAATCAGCGACTTCGTCGCGGCATTTATAGTAAGTGCTTGAGCAAATTCCTTTGAAAAGAAGAATTCGGCGAGGAAGTCGTTTGACAGAAATATGTCTTTAGGTGTGCTCACAGGTCGCCCTGCGGAGGAAATGCCTGGGTCAACAAGTGACCAACTTCCCGAGCTGGTGCAATTGTTCGAATGTGTTCGGCAGGCGATGAGTGGCGTCGTTCAGGCTTTATGGCCATCGGTCTCCCTACCCGAGGGCCTTGGTGAGCTTGCTGAGAAGCTCCAGGGAGCACGGAGATGCCTCCGTTTGTGGAAGATATCGGCCTGCCGTCAGGGCGCCAGGGAGGCCTGGGTCATGGTGAAGACGCGCTACCCGAAGGCTGACCCAAACCACATGGCCGAGGTCGGACCTGCGGGGCCTGATGGGAAGGAGATCCCTGTGAGCTTGATGTATGGACAAGTAGAACTGGCCGCGAAATATTCCCAACAGGACTGTAAATTAGACAGCCTGTTAGATGGGATTGAGAAGGAGTACAATCTGTCGGTTTGACGATGTAATTTGAAATGACATGTAAGATGCCTTCTAGCCGGATTGTAGATCGTTTGTCTTTGCGGACCGTTTCGCTTCAACCTCAGGACTCAACAGTCCGGAGTGTGTCCGAATACCCCTACGGTTATAAAAGAACCGGGGCATGCATGGAGACAAGGCGTCGGGGTCATAATTGCTTTATCAGACAAGTGCCCAACTAATTATGTTATATTACATGGTTAGTAAGAAACATCTTCCAGGGAGAATAGTTCCGTTAAGGGTTCCTTTCCCTGGGAGGTATGCCCTAAGGTGCAATGCCGGACTGTGAAAATAGCAGAAAAAGCATCTGGGGGCTTATAAATAAGTAAGTAATAAATCATCTTTCAAGTCACTGACCGAATATTCTCTTAAGAACGCTAGCTTTCAGCTTCACCCAGTCTAAGGTACACATCCGGCTGACCCGGCAGTAACAATCGCAGAGGTGCTCCCTTTACCTCCTAGCCGAACAATCGGGAATGTAGGGGTAAGCACAGGAGCCAGGCAACCCAGCTTGGCCAAAACTTAAGTCATATCGATGCATATAATGGTGAATAAAAGGTACATGCGGAAGTATGACACATGTATTGGGCGTGAAGCCCATATTAATAAGCTTCTGGTAAAGAAGCCCCCAGGTATAATGAGTGCTAGGAGCACATCAAGTGTGTGCGAACAAAGCGCAAATCAGCCTATAAAAGGTATTGAAAAAAAAGTGGGAAGAAGGAGGGGGACAAGAGGCAGTAAAAAATATAAAAAGGTGGACGGGGGAGTGAGACGAACTCTGAGTCCGGTGTTTAGGCGTAGAATCTTCGGAGACGGGCTGTGTTCCATGGGTTCGGCTCGAGTTGGTTGTCAGATGCTTTACGTAGACGGTATGCTCCGCCGGTCAGGACTTGGTCGATGATGAAGGGACCTTCCCACTTGGGCTTAAGTTTTTCCTTTTTCTTGTCCAGCAGGCGTAGAACGAGTTCGCCGACATTGTAAGTTTTGGCCCGTACTTCTCTGCTTTGATATCTTCGAGCCTGCTGCTGATAGAATGCGGAACGAGCCTTTGCCACGTCCCGCTCCTCCTCTAAGGCATCCAAACTGTCCTGCCGATCCAACTCGGCTTCTCTTTCTTCGTACATGCGCACACGAGGCGAGTCATGAATTATATCGCAAGGCAGAACTGCCTCTGCGCCATACACCATGAAAAATGGTGTGAATCCAGTAGTTCGGTTTGGCGTGGTCCGCAGCCCCCAGAGTACGGAGTCGAGCTCCTCTACCCAGTGCGTGTTAGATTCCTTGAGGGACCGCACTAGTCTGGGTTTGATGCCGCTCATGATTAGACCATTTGCTCGCTCGACTTGACCGTTAGTTTGGGGGTGATAGACTAAAGCGTAATCAAGCTTGATGCCCATGTTTTTGCACCAGAGTTTAACCTCATCGGCAGTGAAGTTCGTGCCGTTATCAGTGATGATGCTATGGGGGACGCCAAAACGGTGTACTATCCCGGATAGGAAGTCTATCACCGGTCCGGATTCTGCCGTTTTAACCGGCTTGGCCTCAATCCATTTGGTGAATTTGTCCACCATGACCAATAAGTATTTGTGCTTGTGGGTTCCCCCTTTAAGGGGTCCAACCATGTCAAGCCCCCAGACCGCGAACGGCCAGGTAATGGGTATAGTTTTGAGGGCGGTGGGTGGCATGTGGCTCTGATTGGCAAAGAGCTGGCAACCGACGCATCGTTGGACTAAGTCCTGAGCATCTGCCCGGGCTGTCGACCAATAAAATCCTATACGGAAGGCCTTGCCTACGAGTGCCCGGGCTGCAGCGTGGTGCCCGCTGAGTCCGGCGTGAATTTCAGCCAGGAGATTCTGCCCCTCCTCTTCGGAGATGCACCTTTGAAGGACTCCGGTTGTGCTTTTCTTATAAAGTTCTCCCTCATGGACCTTGTAGGCTTTAGATCGTCGAACTATGCAGCGGGCCTCATTTTGGTCTTCGGGAAGTTCCTGCCGAATTAAGTAGGCTAGGAATGGTTCTGTCCACGGGGCAATTACTGCCATTATTTCGTGAGCTGAAGGTGTTATTTCGTTGGCTGAGCCGCCGATTGTGTCAGAATGGTCTGAGTTAGGTGATGCAGCTGGCTCCGGATTGTTATTTCCGGACTCCTCTTCCCATAACACAGATGGCTTGAAGAGCCGTTCCATGAAGATGTTTGGAGGGGCGGCGTCTCGTTTCACGCCGATGCGTGCTAACACGTCTGCTGCCTGGTTATTATCCCGGGCTACATGGTGGAATTCGAGTCCTTCGAACCGAGCTGACATTTTTAGGACGGCGTTGCGGTAAGCTGCCATTTTTGGATCTTTGGCATCAAAGTCTCCATTTACTTGGGATATTGCGAGGTTTGAATCCCCGCGCACCTCTAGGCGTTGAATGCCCATGGAGATTGCCATCCGGAGGCCATGTAGAAGGGCCTCGTATTCGGCTGCGTTATTGGAGTCCATGTACATTATTTGAAGTACGTATTGGATTGTGTCTCCAGTTGGGGACGTCAGGACGACGCCAACCCCCAAGCCAGCCAACATTTTGGATTCGTTGAAATGCATGATCCAATTGGAGTATGCGCCGTACTCTTTAGGGAGTTCGGCTTCGGTCCATTCGGCAACGAAGTCGGCCAGAACCTGCGACTTTATAGCTCGCCATGGTTTATAGGTTATGTCAAATGGTAAGAGCTCAATAGCCCATTTTGCAATCCTGCCCGTTGCGTCGCGATTGTTTATAATATCGTTGAGAGGTACTTCGGAGGCCACCGTTATGGTACACTCTTGAAAGTAGTGTCGCAGCTTCCGGGATGCCATGAACACCGCATATGCTATCTTTTGATAATGTGGGTACCGGGACTTGCATGGAGTTAGAACAGTGGATACGTAGTACACTGGTTTTTCAAGAGGGAATCTGTGCCCTTCTGTCTCTCGCTCGACGACGAGTACCGCGCTCACAACTTGATGTGTTGCTGCGATATATAATAACATAGGTTCGCCCAGGTTGGGCGCGGCAAGGACCAGATTTGTTGCCAGTATGGCCTTTATTTCTTCGAGTCCGGCTGTGGCAGCATCCGTCCATTCGAAATGTTCGGTGTGCCGGAGGAGGCGGTAGAGGGGCAGAGCCTTTTCTCCCAAACGGGAGATGAAGCGACTTAAGGCCGCTACGCATCCGGTTAGTTTTTGTATTTGCTTGAGGTCTTTTGGAATATCCAATTGTGACAGAGCTCGGATTTTTGCCGGGTTTGCTTCAATTCCTCTACCGGATATGATGAAGCCCAAGAGCTTTCTGGCTGGTACGCCGAAGACGCATTTTTCCGGATTGAGCTTAATGTCATATGCTCGGAGGTTGTCGAATGTCACCCTCAAGTCTTCTACTAGAGTTTCGACGTGTTTGGTCTTGATGACCACATCGTCTACGTATGCCTCTACTGTTTTGCCTATCTGGGTAGCCAGACATGTTTGAATCATGCGCTGATATGTTGCACCGGCGTTTTTGAGTCCGAAGGGCATTGTGTTGAAGCAGAATGGCCCGTATGGAGTAATGAATGCCGTTGCGGCCTGGTATTTCTCCGCCATCTTGATTTGATGGTATCCGGAGTATGCGTCGAGGAAGCACAATGAATCGTGCCCTGCGGTAGCATCAATGATTTGGTCGATGCGAGGGAGGGGGAAAGGGTCCTTTGGACAGTCCTTGTTAAGGTCTTTAAAAGCGACGCAGAGGCGCCAGGATTTGTCCTTTTTTGGTACCATTACTAGATTGGCTAGCCAGTCCGGATGTTTTATATCTCTGATGAATCCGGCTTCTAAAAGTTTGGCTAGCTCTTCTCCCATTGCTTGTCTTTTGGGTTCGGAAAATCGCCGAAGAGCTTGTTAAACCGGCTTGAATCCTTTTAGGATGTTTAGGCTGTGCTCTGCCAGCCTGCGTGGGATTCCTGGCATGTCTGAAGGGTGCCAGGCAAAAATGTCCCAATTTTCCCGAAGGAATTCTCGTAGTGCGGCTTCAACATCAGGACTTAATTGTGCCCCAATGGAGGCCGTCTTTGTGGGGTTCGTTGGATGGACCTAAAATTTGACTATTTCGTCTGCTGGTTTAAAAGAGGTGGACTTGGACCTCTTATCGAGTATCACATCATCCCTATCCACCGTGGAGCGCAGCATAGTTAGTTCGTCTGCCGCTAGGGCTTCGGACAATGCCTCTAGGGCCAGTGCGGCTGTCTTATTTTCAGCGCGGAGTGCTGTATCTGGATCACTGGCAAGAGTGATTATCCCATTGGGTCCGGGCATTTTGAGCTTCATGTACCCGTAGTGGGGTATAGCTTGGAAGATTGTGAATGCCTCTCGCCCTAACAATGCGTGATATCCGCTGCCGAATGGGGCCACTTGGAATGTGACCTCCTCGGACGTGTAATTGTCCGGTGAGCCGAACACTACATCTAGTGTGATTTTTCCTGTGCAGCGTACTTCTCGACTAGGGATTATCCCTCTGAAGGTTGTGCTGCTTCGCTCGATGCGGCTCCAGTCAATATCCATTTTTTGAAGGGTTTCCTCGTAGATGAGGTTTAATCCGCTGCTGCCATCCATGAGTACCTTGGTAAGGCGAAAGCCGTCCACTATCGGACCGAGGACCAATGCGGCTGGTGCTCTGGCTGTTTGGAATTTAGGTTCGTCGCTGGCGTTGAAGGTGATAGCCGTGTCACTCCATGGATTTGCTGTTGCTACTTGGTAGACTTCGGCGAGGCCGCGGATTCTTCGTTTTCGTATGTTATTTGATGTGAAAGTCTCGAAGACTGTTAATACCGTACCGGTACTGCTGGGCTGTTTGCCCGGGGCTAAAAAGCCTTCGCCACTTTTGGCCACCTGCCGTAGTATCCAACATGCTCGAAGGTTGTGTGTTGGAGTGGCGCCCTCTGTACTGTGGATTTTGCAGGGTCCGTTGAGCCAGCCCTCCAGTACGGTTCCATGCCCTTTAGGGGGTCTTTGCTTTTTGGTTTTTAACCCAGGTGCTTGAGTATGGCGCACCCTTTTACTTCGGACTAGGGTTGTGGTCAAGGCCGGACTGTCCCAAAACCTAGTTTCGGTGTTCCTGGCACTCTCTACCGCACAGTATTTTTGTACAATAGTCGCTAGGTCGATGAAGCGTGTAACTTCGCGACGACTTATGGCGTTCATGATTCTCTTGTCCGTGCAATTGTTGCAGAAAATTGAAATCGCGCTTTCTTTGCAGCAGTCCTTTATCCTGTTCATAACCAGGAGGAATCTGGCCCAGTAATGATGTACTGTTTCATCCGGCTCTTGCCGTATTCGAGATAGATCGCTTATGTTTGGGTGGGCGGGTGGAATCAAGTTCGGAACCCCGCTCGATCTGAGGCTCAAAGGCCAAGAACTTTCCGGATTTGGAAGCTTGACTTGCTGGATGCTATCCAACGAATCTAGTCTGATGCCTGACTCTAAGTTCAGTATTTGATTAGCGTCCGTCCCTTCGCGGGAATCCGGCTTGGAGGGATCGGGAATCCGGACATATTTGGTTTTTAACATAGAAGAAGAGTCCCCGCATTGTTCCTCTACCACAACAACGTGGTGGGTAACCTAGGGAGAGTTAATTTCTCTCAGATCGGTTTTAAGCCCAATCTGATCGTAGTCGGTAGCGACTCCCAGGGCGGCGATGCGATCCAAGAGCTCGTTTACAGAGGAGAGCTCAATCGGATCTAACTGCTCGGCGAATTCCGGGCTGACGTGAAGATCGCTTTTGATGACCTAAGAGATCATCGTCGGAGCGGTGGCCGAACAGGCTGTCATAAGAAAACCACCTAGCCGGACAGTTTGGCCGGCGGCCAAAGCTCTCTTGACGACGGTGCCGTCTTTAAAGACGGGAGAAGGCATCCTTCCTGATCACGACGGCACAGAGGAACTCTCAATGAAAGCACCAATGTCGGTGTCAAAACCAGCGGATCTCGGGTAGGGGGTACCGAACTATGCGTCTAGGCGGATGGTAACAGGAGACGAGGGACACGATGTTTTTACCCAGGTTCGGGCCCTCTTGATGGAGGTAAAACCCTACGTCCTGCTTGATTAATATTGATGATGTGGGTTACAAGAGTAGATCTACCACGAGATCAAGGAGGCTAAACCCTAGAAGCTAGCCTATGGTATGATTGTTGTTCGTCCTATGGACTAAGGCCATCCGGTTTATATAGACACCGGAGAGGGCTAGGGTTATACAGAGTCGGTTACAAAGGTAGGAGATCTACATATCCGTATCGCCAAGCTTGCCTTCCACGCCAAGGAAAGTCCCATCCGAACACGGGACGAAGTCTTCAATCTTGTATCTTCATAGTCTTGGAGTCTGGCCGATGATGATAGTTCGGCTATCTGGACACCCCTAGTCCGGGACTCCCTCACATCTCATTTTTTCACTCATGAAAATACTCTCCATCAAGAATAGGCACTCTATGTCTAAGACTCCCCAAAGTAGACTCATCCATCTTCCTCCAATGGTGATTAAACCAAGGCAATGGAGACCAAAGCTCTGATACCACTTGTAGGACTTTGAGAAGAGGTGTCTAGAGGGGGGTGATTAGACACTAAGTACCAAAGTTGCAGTTTTTAGCCCTTTTAAGTTTAAGTGGAGTTTAGGCACAAATTTAACATTCACAACACATAGCAAGCAAGCATGCAAAGAGTATATGAGCAGCGGAAAATAAAGCATGCAACTTGCAAGAATGTAAAGGGAAGGGTTTTGAAGGATTCAAACGCAATTGGAGACACAGATGTTTTTGGCGTGGTTCCGATAGGTGGTGCTATCGTACATCCACGTTGATGGAGACTTCAACCCACGAAGGGTAACGGTTGCGCGAGTCCACGTAGGGCTCCACCCAAGAAGGGTCCACGAAGAAGCAACCTTGTCTATCCCACCATGGCCGTCGCCCACGAAGGACTTGCCTCACTAGCGGTAGATCTTCACGAAGTAGGCGATCTCCTTGCCCTTACAAACTCCTTGGTTCAACTCCACAATCTTGTCGGAGGCTCCCAAGTGACACCTAGCCAATCTAGGAGACAACACTCTCCAAGAAGTAACAAATGGTGCGTTGATGATGAACTCCTTGCTCTTGTGCTTCAAATGATAGTCTCCTCAACACTCAACTCTCTCTCATAGGATTTGGATCTGGTGGAAAGAAGATTTGAGTGGAAAGCAACTTGGGGAAGGCTAGAGATCAAGATTCATATGGTAGGAATGGAATATCTTGGCCTCAACACATGAGTAGGTAGTTCTCTCTCAGAAATAGGATGCTGGAAGTGTAGGCTTGTTCTGATGGCTCTCTCTACGAATGAAGAGGAGGTGGAGGGGTATATATAGCCTCCACACAAAATCTAACCGTTACACACAATTTACCAAACTCGGTGGGACCGATTCAACAGACTCGGTCGGACCGATTTAGTAAACCTAGTGACCGTTAGGATTTTCGGTGGGACCGAGAGGCAACTCGGTAGGACCGACTCGGTTAGGGTTAGGGCATAACGTAATCTCGGTGAGACCAATTACACAAACTCGGTGGGACCGATTTTGGTAATTAGCTAACCAGAGAGTTGGTCAGGCAAACTCGGTGGGACCGATTACTCAAACTCGGTGGGACCGATTTTGGTAATAAGTTAACCAGAGAGTTTGCATTGTAATCTCGGTAGTACCGATTGCTCAAACTTGGTGAGACTGATTTTGATAATGGTAATACTGTAACACCCCAAAAATTTAACCAGGTTTTAAATTTTTGCCTTCTGGATTTTTCTGTTGATTTCAGAACCTTTTTTTTGAGGAGTTTTACCCAAGTGGAAACTTTCCAAAATGTATTGGACTTCTATGCTCTCTCAATATAACATTTCTTAATCAGTAGATTTATTTATTTAATTATTTCACCCTGAGCTTTATTCATTAAAATGACTTTCATCAGTTTTGGAGCCCTTTTTGAACTACCACCATTTGATAAATTTAGCTAAAATTCCAAGCAAAATTTGGAGATGTCATGTGATGTTTCTAAATCACTTTTATGCAAAAATATATTTATTTCATTGCATATTTTGAGTTCTACACCTACTTTTCAAATCTGGCCCAGTGGGAATTTTTGCACTACAGCCTAATTGAATATTTCCTTAGAGCCTCCACCAAAATTATGGGATGTCAGTGGTAGCATGCCATCCAACTTTATGCAAAACCTAGTGATGTTCTTTGGAAAAATTGAGTGAATCAACCTCTTTTTCATTCTGGACCAGCCTTGTATTTTCTACTGCAATCCTATTCATTCTTGCTCTAGTGGCCTTGTGCTTTCACCTGCTTGTAGTCAACCCTGCAAAACCCCTAAGTCCAGGAGCATGCACCCTTTGGGACATTTTTGGTTCATGTAATGATGCCATTTACTCCCTGTCCAGAATTGAAGTTTTGCAAAACTTGCACTAGCAAGTTTCTTCATTTGTCAAACTAACCTCACCAACCTCTCTCTCATCTAAAGAGACCCCACTCTGGGAGATTTGGCCACTCCAAGAAATGCCTAGGTGCCCCTGGCATTTTGACAAACACCTTATGGGCATGTTCTATTTTGACATGATCTCTGTCTTACACTGAGGCCTTGCACCTCTGGGAAAACTAACTTGTCCACTAAGCCTCTAGATGACCTTGGCCTAGGTCTGTTAAACCCCAACCTCATCCGAGACCTATAGCATGCTCTAGCATTTCATCGAGCACGTCCCGTGCGTGCTCTAGGCGCGCCCAGAGCGCGCGTTTTGCATGTGCCGCGACCGAGCTGCCGCGTCTCGCCCCGCACTCACTCTGGCCCTTGGCCGACCGCAGCCAGCATGCCACGTCCCCTTGTACACCCCACGAGCACCGCAGCCCTCGTCACGTCTCCAGCAAGCCAGCAGCTAGCCACCACTGCCGCCCGACAGCCCCTGCACTGGCCAGCGCCGCCCGAGCCACTCCCGCTCGCGAGCTCACCCTTGGAGCAGTACCCGCTCGTCCGCTAGCTCCTGCCGCCATCCCCAGCCCCGCCACGATGCCCTACAAGCTACAGAACGGCGGTCGCCGATGAGCTCATCCACGGCCACCGCGAACCGACTTGGGAGCGCTATAAAAGGAAGCCCCTCGAGCCCCTCCAAGCACACAAGCAACCTCGCACCGTCCCCCTAGTGCCCCATTGCCATCAATTGAAGAGGAGAAGGCCATCTTCAACCTCTCCGGCCAGTTCGGCCGCCGCCTCGTTCCGGTTCACCCCGACGCCACCAGCGCCTCCCCCACCCTTCCATCACCACCACTCGACTCCACATCGTCTTCCGGAGCCGCCCAGACCCCAAACAACGATGGAGCATCACCCTAGCCCGAACCCCCAAATCCACCGAAGCTTTCCTCCACCGCAGAGCTCACCGCCGGCGAATTCCTCCACCTCCGATGACCTTACGACCATCGGGAGGAGCGCCGCTGATCCGCGGATCCATCCCCGTCTTCAGCTCCCCGCGAGGAACCTCCGTTCGCCGGCGATGGTCGCCGGAGTTCCGCCTCTGCTCGGGCAGAAGAAGCAGAGGGAGGGGAGACCAGTCAAACATGACTAGTGGCCCCCGTGGACCCACTGTCAGCGACTCCCCGCGTAGTCCACGCAGGCATAAGTGGAAACGTAATTCCAAAGTACGTGTTAGACGTGTACATTTCGAATCGTTTTCTTTTTTTCTGTTTTATTAAAAAAACAGAATATTGACTAAACTTTGACTGGCTATGACTTTTTAAATATAACTCCAAATGAATTGATTCTTTTTCCTACCTCTCTAAAATTTAATCTAGTTTATTTTAAGATTTATCTGAAAAATTTTCAAAACAACTTTTTGTGCTGTTTTGAAATTGTGTGTTAATTCAAAAATATTTTAAATATGATTTTTGGAGAAAGGAGAAAGCTTTCAAGAGTTTTGGAATGCACCTTGCCTCCCCACGACTTAAAGGCAAGCATTCTGAACCCTGGTATAATATTGTGTGCGTTGTTTGAACGCGGTGACAACACCACCCTACACAGGCATACGTCATTTTATGTGATGATGTGTTCCTCCTCATGAGTGCATATTAATGATTTTCATGCAAATGGAGTTGATATGGATGTGATGGAAATCACCGTCATATGCCTTTCATGCATACCGGAAGGGAAGCCGGGAAGGCCTCTGTCTTGGGTAGACACGGTCTTGTTCCTAGTCCTCTGTCGAGACGGTCGTGTCCGGTATGGCGTGAGGGGGTATGTCGCGTGGTGTTTCTATCTGTTGGTTGAAGTATATATTGTTATGCTAATCATGCAGGGAATATTTAAACCTCCTGAGTCGACCGTAGACCGAGTCTTGTTCCGGTAACCCCCATACTTGTTTCGTACTGCCACTTGTCCCTGCCATAGGTAGGGTACGGTTCAGTAAATTGTCAACCCCTTTCGTAGCACACATCGTACAGAGAGGCCATGGTGGAAGATACCGGAGGCATCCGGTACGCATGCCATCTGGTCCGGGAGCATGGGTGTTTCGGTTGTAGCCGAAGGGGTAGCTCCCCTAGCTTGCACGCGGTATAAATTTTGTGATCCCATGTTACGTCGAGGTTGTAGCCTCCTCACTTAGAGTTTCGCTTAACGGGTGTCGTGGGTGATTCCAGACACCGGTAAGTTGGGCTGGTGTGTGCGGATAGGTGTGTTTCCAATTAAAAGACCGTAGACGGAATTAGTCCCAATGGACTAAAGGAATCCGTTACTCGTGGGTAAAGAGTACACTCTCTGCAGAGATTAAAACCTATTCGAATAGCCGTGTCCATGGTTAAGGATTTCAGTCTGGGATGGGTCAAGTGTCGGTCTTAGTGTCGGTCTTCGGAGGAGAAAACTGCTAAACTAGAACATGGATTGTGATTGGTGACTTATGATAATTATGATTATTATGGACTAACCCCTTTATAATATTTGAAGTATTGAGTATCCCTGGAACGGTTTTACCTCCTGGATATTCACTGTGATTATTTATAAAGCCCATTATGTGGTGTCGCTGAGACGCCCGACCATGGCATTTATTTTATAAGCCCTTTACATGGTGTCGCTGAGACGCCCGACTGTGGCATTTATTTTATAAGCCCTTTACATGGTGTCGCTGAGACACCCGACTGTGGCATTTATTTTATAAGCCCTTTATGTGGTGTCACTGAGACGCCCGACTGTGGCATTTATTTTATAAGCCCTTTATGTGGTGTCGCTGAGACGCCCGACTGCGGTATGTATTTTATAAGCCCTTTATGAGGTGTCGCTGAGACGCCCGACTGTGGCATGCTAGTTATTTATTTTATAATTTTATCACTACTATGTTATTGCATATCCATAAATAACTTGCTTGCATGCATCAGAGTTTTCACTATTTTTGTGACTGACGTCATGATCATAAAATATTTCAGTACAGATTTACCGTTGTTATATTATACCCGTGTTCATAATGTTTGCGAGTACATTCAAAAGTACTCACTGGCTTGTCCCTGGCTATTGTCTTGGCCAGATTTCTTGCGCAGAGAGGAGCGACCGTGATGACAGCCCCGGAACCTAAGCAATGGTGATAGCAGCCTCGCGAAGATAGGAGTTATCCTGGTCAGCTGTTCCTGTAGGAAATGGAGTCCCATAGACGTTGATGATCCACAAACCGCTTCCGCCATCAACCACTAGAAACCAAATTGTTGTACTCACACGCCAGAATGGTCTTGTACTACATTTTCACATTTTTCTTGGATTTTCTGTATCAAGTTGGTGCCTCATCAGCTAACAGTAATCCTGGGGCTGGTGAGCACAAGGACCATTTTCTGGAAATTAATACCCAGAAAACCGGTCGCCACAAACTTGGTATCAGAGCCAGGCTGACCATTGGCTAATCCTATCTTAGCCAGGTCGAAAAACCTAGGTAAACCAACCCATCAGACCTTAACCAAACCCCGGCCAAGCTTCTCGTGCAAGATAGCCACACAGTGACCCCGACACTATTTGGCAGTTGGTGCCCAACCTATCATCTTAGCCTGTCGATCACGCGCCAGTGACCGACGCCCGATATGTCCCATCCGCAAGCGTACGAAAGAAGACTCCGTTCCCTTTTCTATAAAAAGGGCATGCTAGCCTCAACCCAGCACATCACAGCCTCTTCCCCGAACCAAGCCATAATGCCTGGCCCCGTAGTGCACAATGAGACCATAGCAACCAACCTTGGAGGTTTTGTGACCATACTCGCAAACCTCACCCGTTGTGCCTATGCGTTAGAAGAGCCCCCAGAATATGTTGTGTACCAAGGACCCATGAGCGGTGAGGACCGTCAATTCTGGGCCACTGTGCACATCTACGGTAGGAGAATGTCGCTAGAACACCCCTACAGGTTCACCGGAAGGACAACTTCCTTCGAGCCACAAGCCATCCAGCTAGCTGCTCGAGAGGCTATAGTTCAACTTCGGCAGTTGTCGCCCAGAGTTAACTGTCGCTCGTTCTACTACTACCCCAGGCGTGAAGGGTATGGTAGACCACCCCAAGTTGCCAACGGAGATCATGAGACGGATCCTGCATTGTTGCACCTAGTGCGCTATGTAGGTGCACTAGAGGCATTGTTCGATCAAATCACCATTGATCTGATCGCAGCTCGTGGAGAGCTGGTTCGCCGAGCCCCGGCAAGCAGGGAAGACGAGCCCGACACCGACAACCCAGTCGTGCTGTTCGGACATCCGATCGAGACCCCAAGGTCAGCCCCAGCCATCAACCAAGGTGCTTTGATGACCCCAGAAGTGCTTCGTCGCCTTTTGGGAGCACACTCCAACGGGATTGTGGCCAACAATCCCCGCGATGGTCATCATCGCCACCCCGACCCTGCAGCCCCTCTACCACCTCCAGCTAATCCCGACAGTGAGACCTGTGGAGAAGCCTCGACATCCACAAGGCACGCCCGTTTGGATGTAAACGAGGTAGACTAAGTCACCCGAGTAGTGCCGAGTCTCGGTGTATCCTCGCTTTGTAATCGAGTGACCTTGTAAATAAATGCAGTCTGTTGTTGTGCCTCTGTTTTAATAGTAGCCCTCGCATAATTGTGTCAGCGTGCAATTGCATTTTTATTACAGGCACAACTACCAAAACCAACCCCGACGATACCCACAGTAACACGTCCCTTTTGTAAGATATGTGTATCTGTGGTTTTGACCCCAACCCTTGGAGCGGATCTAGCAAATTTATTACCTTTCACCACGGTAAAAAAACCCAGCCCGGATGCTATATAAGAAGGCCACCTCGTGACCTTACCCAGCACCCTCACCTCGTGCACCACCCTCACAACCATTTCTAGCCATGCCGAGCCCTAGTATTTATCTGAGAACCCCAGATGCAACCCCGGGTAGCTTTGTCAAAATATTGTGGGACTTTACCTACAGTACCATGCATTCTACCCAGCCACCCCAGTACGAGCTGTTCAAATCGAGAATCACCCCTTCCACCTCAGAATATTGGGCAGCAGTACACATTCCCCCCGTAGACTCCAACCAAGACCCAACGGAGGTCTCCTTCGTGGGGAGATCTATGCCAACCCCACACATGGCCATAGAAGCTGCTGCGTATGAAGCGATTGCTCGTCTTCGATTCGCGGTACCCTACGCCAGCGAACAAGGGTATTATTACTTTCCGAGCCGTGCAGCACACGGAGGAGTAACATCTTTTCCTGGTGGGCGATTTGAGAGAGACCCAGTACTGGCCAACCTTGTCCAGTACATCATCACTCAAGAACGTTTGAACCAGCGAGTAATGGATTATCTCCAGAGTCTCGCTGATTTGAATCCTCATATTGCCATCGGCAGACCACTGACGCCCGACCAGGAGAGACACATACATCGACTGGTCAATCCACTTCCTCCGATAGAAGAGGAGTGTGTCCCAGTACCTGAGACATTTTTGCGAGACCCCGTCCAATTACCTTTTTCATTTTAGACGTCACTGCTGTGTTGCAACATTTATTATTGCGTTGTAACTTATGCATGGTACCCCGAGTTTGTGCGGCGAGTCGATTATTTGGTTTCTACTAATATGAGTAGTATTCATTGTGATTTTAATTTAACCATTGTCCCCGCGAAAAAATATCCTGGAGTGAGATTTCTTTTCCCTGAGTTGCTACATCGTTTATCTTCTCACCACATGGATTATTTTTATTCACGCAGCACCACAACAGCAGACCCACAACCACTCGGACTCTTACTCTGCTTGCAAAGACACGTAACCATGTTGCATCTCACCGATTCCCTCCCTAAACGCACCACAACCTCCAAAGGAGAGATTAGCGGATAATCATCTGGATACTAATCACCTCCGGCACACCGACAATAGTTAACACCCGGCATCACACCTAGTCCTCGTGATCACCGCCACCGCGGAGAGCCAGCACCCGAACGGCAGCATCATGGTGATCATCAAGGATCATCGCGCACAGGAGCACGGAAAGCCCCAGCACTGCCGCCAGCCCTCCACACACCAGGATCATGTACCAGTCCGGCACAGCCTCCGCAATTAGAGCCTCGTCTCGAGCTCCTGTAAGCAGTAATGGAGGAGGAGGAGGAGAAACGAAGCCAGATGCGAAGTAGAAGAAGGAGCACCGCAGTCGTTTTATAGCTCAAGATTGGTGTATGGTGGGCGAAGTCCACCAGCGCCGCTCGTCGCCCGATCGCCGGTGTTCGGAGGCGAATCTGTGAGCAGTGCTGACAGCGCACTCGCCCGCGAAGTGAGTGCACGCTGCACCGGCAGTAAGCACGCTGCACACTATCGCAATACGACCTAGATGCCCTACGCGCTAGACGTCGCCGGTGGAGAAAGCCCGGGAAAGCGCGCGGGAGAGAGGAAGAAGAGAGAGCCAGAGGAAGAAGGAGAGACTGACAGTGGGCCCTGGGTCCACCTGTCAGCCAGAGGAAGCACTGTGCTCTCGGGTACGACCAGCGTATTTTAGAATTTAGAATTTATTCTAAATTTACTACGTCCAACGTAGGAATCGCTCGTTTTCCCTAAATGTGGATTTCTCCACACAACGCCAGTGTCCCACACTGTAGTTTTACACCACTTATTGCCCTCTCACTGTAGCCGCATTTTACAGTTTAAGTAAAGTAATCATTTTGACCTGGTAAAAGTTTTATTTTCAAAAACAATCCTTAGCAAATCTCGAGGACGAGATTTTTCTTAAGGGGGGTAGTATTGTAACACCCCAAAAATTTAACCAGGTTTTAATTATTAAAATTTTGCCAGGAGTTTAAATTTTTTGCCTTTTGGATTTTTCTGTTGATTTCAGAACCTTTTTTTGAGGAGTTTTACCCGAGTGGAAACTTTCCAAAATGTATTGGACTTCTATGCTCTCTCAATATAACATTTCTTAATCAGTAGATTTATTTATTTAATTATTTCACCCTGAGCTTTATTCATTAAAATGACTTTCATCAGTTGGAGCCCTTTTTGAACTACCACCATTTGATAAATTTAACTAAAATTCCAAGAAAAATTTGGAGATGTCATGTGATGTTTCTAAATCACTTTTATGCAAAAATATATTTCTTTCATTGCATATTTTGAGTTCTACACCTACTTTTCAAATCTGGCCCAGTGAGCATTTTTGCACTACAGCCTAATTGAATATTTCCTTAGAGCCTCCACCAAAATTATGGGATGTCAGTGGTAGCATGCCATCCAACTTTATGCAAAAACCTAGTGATGTTCTTTGGAAAAATTGAGTGAATCAACCTCTTTTTCATTCTGGACCAGCCTTGTATTTTCTACTGCAATCCTATTCATTCTTGCTCTAGTGGCCTTGTGCTTTCACCTGCTTGTAGTCAACCCTGCAAAACCCCTAAGTCCAGGAGCATGCACCCTTTGGGACATTTTTGGTTCATGTAATGATGTCATTTACTCCCTGTCCAGAATTGAAGTTTTGCAAAACTTGCAATAGCAAGTTTCTTCATTTGTCAAACTAACCTCACCACCCTCTCTCTCATCTAAAGAGACCCCACTCTGGGAGATTTGGCCACTCCAAGAAATGCCTAGATGCCCCTAGAATTTTGACAAACACCTTATGGGCATGTTCTATTTTGACATGATCTCTGTCTTACACTGAGGCCTTGCACCTCCGGGAAAACTAACTTGTCCACTAAGCCTCTAGATGACCTTGGCCTAGGTCTGTTAAACCCCAACCTCATCCGAGACCTATAGCATGCTCTAGCATTTCATCGAGCACGTCCCGTGCGTGCTCTGGGCGCGCCCAGAGCGCGCGTTTTGCACGTGCCGCGACCGAGCCGCCGCGTCTCGCCCCGCACTCACTCTGGCCCTTGGCTGACCGCAGCCAGCATGCCACGTCCCCTTCTACACCCCACGAGCACCCCAGCCCTCGCCACGTCTCCAGCAAGCCAGCAGCTAGCCGCCACTGCCGCCCGACAGCCCCTGCACTGGCCAGCGCCGCCCGAGCCACTCCCGCTCGCCAGCTCGCCCTTGGAGCAGTACCCGCTCGTCCGCTAGCTCCTGCCGCCATCCCCAGCCCCGCCACGATGCCCTGCAAGGTACGGAATGGCGGTCATCGACGAGCTCATCCACGGCCATCGTGAACCGACTTGGGAGCGCTATAAAAGGAAGCCCCTCGAGCCCCTCCGAGCACACAAGCAACCTCACATCGTCCCCCTAGTGCCCTGTTGCCATCAATTGAAGAGGAGAAGGCCATCTTCAACCTCTCCGGCCAGTTCGGCCGCCGCCTCGTTCTGGTTCACCCCGACGCCACCAGCGCCTCCCCCACCCTTCCATCACCACCACTCGACTCCACATTGTCTTGCGGAGCCGCCCAGATCCCAAACGACGACGGAGCATCACCCTAGCCCGAACCCCCAAATCTACCGAAGCTTTCCTCCGCCGCAGAGCTCACCGCCAGCGATTTCCTCCACCTCCGACGACCTTACGACCACCGGGAGGACCGCTGCTGATCTGCGGATCCATCCCCGTCCTCAGCTCCCCGCGAGGAACCTCCGTTCGCCGGAGTCGGTCGTCGGAGTTCCGCCTCTGCTCGGGCAGAAGAAGCAGAAGGAGGGGAGACCAGTCAAACATGACTAGTGGGCCCCCTGGACCCACTATCAGCGACTCTCCACGCATTCCATGCAGGCATAAGTGGAAACATAATTCCAAAGTACGTGTTCGACGTGTACATTTCGAATCGTTTTCTTTTTTTCTGTTTTATTAAAAAAAACAGAATATTGACTAAACTTTGACTGGCTATAACTTTTTAAATATAACTCCAAATGAATTGATTCTTTTTCCTACCTCTCTCAAATTTAATCTAGTTTATTTTAAGATTTATCTGAAATTTTTTCAAAACAACTATTTGTGCTGTTTTGAAATTGTGTGTTAATTCAAAAATATTTTAAATAGGATTTTTGGAGAAAGGAGAAAGCTTTCAAGAGTTTTGGAATGCACCTTGCCTCCCCACGACTTAAAGGCAAGCATTCTGAACCCTGGCATAATATTGTGTGCGTTGTTTGAACGCGGTGACAGCACCACCCTACACAGGCATACGTCATTTTATGTGATGATGTGTTCCTCCTTATGAGTGCATATTAATGATTTTCATGCAAATGGAGTTGGTATGGATGTGATGGAAATCACCATCATATGCCTTTCATGCATACCTGAAGGGAAGCCAGGAAGGCCTCTGTCTTCGGTAGACACGATCTTATTCCTAGTCCTCTGTCGAGACAGTCGTGTCCGGTATGGCGTGAGGGGGTATGTCGTGTGGTGTTTCTATCTATTGGTTGAAGTATATATTGTTATACTAATCATGCAGGGAATATTTAAACCTCCTGAGTCAACCGTAGACCGAGTCTTGTTCTGGTAACCCCCATACTTGTTTCGTACTGCCACTTGTCCCTGGCATAGGTAGGGTACGGTTCAGTAAATTGTCAACCCCTTTCCTAGCACACACCGTACAGAGAGGCCATGGTGGGAGATACCGGAGGCATCCGGTACGCATGCCACCTGGTCCAGGAGCATGGGTGTTTCGGTTGTAGCCGAAGGGGTAGCTCCCCTAGCTTGCGTGCGGTATAAATTTTGTGATCCCATGTTACGTCGAGGTTGTAGCCTCCTCACTTAGAGTTTCGCTTAACGGGTGTCGTGGGTGATTCCAGACACCGGTAAGTTGGGCTGGTGTGTGCGGATAGGTGTGTTTCCAATTAAAAGACCGTAGACGGAATTAGTCCCAATGGACTAAAGGAATCCATTAATCATGATTAAGGATTTCAGTCTGGGATGGGTCAAGTGTCGGTCTTCGGAGGAGAAAACTGCTAAACCAGAACATGGATCGTGATTGGTGACTTATGATAATTATAATTATTATGGACTAACCCCTTTATAAATTTTGAAGTATTGAGTATCCCTGGAACGGTTTTACCTCCTGGATATTCACTGTGATTATTTATAAAGCCCTTTATGTGGTGTCGCTGAGACGCCCGACTGTAGCATTTATTTTATAAGCCCTTTACGTGGTGTCGCTGAGACGCCCGACTGTGGCATTTATTTTATAAGCCCTTTACGTGGTGTCGCTGCGATGCCCGACTGTGGCATTTATTTT